>NC_091981.1:135511603-135800595 GCF_044704955.1 Pristiophorus japonicus | reverse complement strand
GAAATGGAGGAGGAGGAGGAGGTGGAGATGGAAGTGGAGGAGGAGGAGGAGGAGAATGAGGAGATGGAAATGGAGGAGGAGGAGGAGGTGGAGGAGATGGAAATGGAGGAGGAGGAGGAAATGGAGGAGGAGATGGAAATGGAGGAGGAGGAGATGGAAATGGAGGAGGAGGAGATGGAAATGGAGGAGGAGGAGGAGGAGATGCAAATGGAGGAGGAGGAGGAGGAGGAGGAGGAGGAGATGGAAATGGAAATGGAGGAGGAGGAGATGGAAGTGGAGGAGGAGGAGGAGGAGGAGGAGGAGGAGGAGATGGAAATGGAGGAGGAGGAGGAGGAGGAAATGGAGGAGGAGGAAGAGGAGGAGATGGAAATGGAGGAGGAGGAGATGGAAATGGAGGAGGAGGAGGAGGAGGAGGAGATGGAAATGGAGGAGGAGGAGATGGAAATGGAGGAGGAGGAGGAGGCGGAGATGGAAATGGAGGAGGAGGAGGAGGAGATGGAAATGGAGGAGGAGGAGGAGGAGGAAATGGAAATGGAGGAGGAGGAGGAGGAGATGAAAATGGAGAAGGAGGAGGAGGAGTAGGAGGAGATAGAAATGGAGGAGGAGGAGGAGGAGGAGATGGAAATGGAGGAGATGGAAATGGAGGAGGAAGAGGGGGAGGAGGAGGAGGAGTAGGAGGAGATAGAAATGGAGGAGGAGGAGGAGGAGATGGAAATGGAGGAGGAGGAGGAGGAGGAGGAGGAGGAGGGAAATGGAGGAGGAGGAGGAGGAGATGGAAATGGAGGAGGAGGAGGAGATGGAAATGGAGGAGGAGGAGGAGGAGATTGAAATGGAGGAGGAGGAGGAGATTGAAATGGAGGAGGGGGAGGAGGAGGAGGGGGAGGAGAGAGAGGGAAATGAGGAGGAGGAGGAGGAGAGGGAAATGGAGGAGGAGGAGGAGATGGAGATGGAGGAGGTGGAGGAGGAGGAGATGGAAATGGAAATGGAAGAGGAGGAGGAGGAGATGGAAATGGAGGAGGTGGAGGAGAAGGAGATGGAAATGGAGGAGGTGGAGGAGATGGAAATGGAGGAGGAGGAGTAGGTGGAGGAGATGGAAATGGAGGAGGAGGAGGAGGATACTGCTGCAGAGTTTGAGAGAGGGGGAAGGAACAACTGCCATTCAACTACTCACCAACTGTGTGGAAGGAGGGAGAGCCATTGTCAATATCAACAGGTGGGTGTATTTTGGTGCACTCCCCAAAAAAGACTGCTGAATTGGTGGGGGGAGGAAAGAAGATTAATAAGAACATCGTGGGGGGATGTGTGCGTGCAAGTGTGTGGGGTTCTTGCAAACAACTAGGCCCCACACACCACTGAAAGCATCCCTCCCCTATTGCCTGGCCTGGGTTGGCTGGAGCTACCTGGGTGCACTTTCTTTTTTCCTCAATTAACTACTTAACATCATTTGGAGGACTGTGCCTGGGTGGTTCCAGCCATCTCAGGTGAAGACATCTTCTCCATCCGCTCCTGCCAGAAGACTATAAAAACTTTGTTTGTGATCCGGGGAGTGCACACCCTGCAAGCACCCACCCAACGCTGTGAGGAGTGCCTGATACCACAGCCTCTCTCTCTCTCTCTCTGCCTCTTTTAAAATATATTTTAAATAAAAAGCAACTACTGAGCAGACAGAAAAGGGCCCCTCCCCAATTGTCAAAAGTTGGGGAGAGGTGGGCCTCATTAAGAGCTTCCTCTGCTCATCAACGAGGCCAATCAAGACCTTTCAGGCCTGTGACTTTGGGGCGAGTGAAGCCCTTAAAAGGACTCTGATATGGCGAGTCCATCTTCGCTGGTGGCGGGGCCAGCACAAACCTATGCGCGCGTGACAGCAAAGGCCACGACAACTCCTGCTGCCCCGCCACCTTTCAGACTTATTACTAAAAAGAACAGGGTCAAGAGCTACACTCACCCCAACACAACCATTGAGGAGTGCGTGAGGGCAATGGCTGGGGTAGTTGGCCCCTCGGCAATTGTCGTCGCCTCCAAAATGTACGACAAGGCTGTGTTCTTCCTGGGGTCGGAGCGGGCAGTGTCCCTGGCCCTCAGTAAGGGGCTCACGGTGAGCGGGACCTTTCTGCCGGTGGATCCTCTCGAGGCCACCACGCAGAGGGTCATCATCTCGAATGTCCCGCCCTTTGTTCCCGGTGAGCTCCTCCTATGTCAACTGGGGGAGGTGATGTCGGGGATAACGCCGATACCGCTCGGCTTCAGGGGGGCCAGTCTCCATCATGTTTTCTCCTTCTGGCGCCAGCTTTTCGTTCAGCTGGGAGGAGGTAACAGAGGGTACATTCAGTATGGTCCACGAGGGGACTGCCTACCGTAGCGGAGCATTGTGGCACTGGAGCTGCGGATGGATTCACTCTGGAGCATCCGCGATGCTGAGGATGTCGTGAATAGATCGTTAAGAGAGTTGGACACACTGCAGCTAAAGGGTACACAGCCAGATAGGGAATGGGTGATCATCAGGTAGAGCAGTGGAAGGAAGGTAATGCAGGGGTCCCCTGCAGTCATCTCCCTCCAAAACAGATATATCACCTTGGGTGCTGTTGGGGGAGATTACTCACCAGGGGAAGGCAGCAGCAGCCAAGTCAATGACACCAGGGGTGGCTCTGCTGCACAGGAGGGCAGGAAAAAGAGTTGGAGAGCTATAATGATAGGAGATTCTATTGTAAGGGGAATAGATAGGCGTTTCTGTGGCCGCAAACGAAACTCCAGGATGGTATGTTGCCTCCCTTGTGCAAGGGTCAAGGATGTCTTGGAGCGGCTGCAGCGCATTCTGGAGGGGTAGGGTGAACAGCCAGCTGTCGTGGTACATATAGGTACCAACAATATAGGTAAAAATTGGGATGGGGTCCTACAATCTAAATTTCGGGAGCTAGGAGTTAAATTAAAAAGTCAGACCTCAAAGGTAGTAATCTCAGGATTGCTAGTCAGAGTAGGAATTGCAGGATAGCTCAGATGAATATCTGGCTTGAGGAATGGTGAAAGGGGGAGGGTTTCAAATTCCCGGGATATTGGAACTGGTTCAGGGGGAGGTGGGACTAGTACAAACCGGATGATCTGCACCTGGGCAGGACCGGAACCGATGCTGTTGAGGAGGGTTTAAACTAAAATGGCAGGGGAATGGGAATCTCTGCAGGGAGGCAGAGGGAAGTAAAAAGGGGGTAGAAGCAAAAGGTAGGAAGCAGAAAAGCAAGAGTGGAGAGCAGAGAAATCAAGGGCAAAAATCAAAAAGGGGGAGGGTGAACAGCTCGCTGTCGTGGTACATATTACGAATGCTCCTCTCATTGAGACGCAGAGCCTTCAGGCTTATTTTTTTCACACTCTTTGTCCTAATAATTCTAAAAGGACAAAGTGTTAAAAAAATAAGCCTAAAGGCTCTGAGTCTTAATGCGAGGACCATTCGTAATGAGATGGATGAATTGACTGCGCAGATAGCTGTTAATGGATATGATGTCATTGGGATGACTGAGACATGGCTCCAGGGTAACCAAGGCTGGAAACTCAACATCCAGGGGTATTCAATATTGAGGAATGACAGGAAGGAAAAGGAGGTGGGGTAGCGTTACTGGTTAAAGAGGAGATTAACGCAATAGTAAGGAAGGACCTTACTGTGGATGATGTGGAATCTATGAGTAGAGCTGCGAAACACCAAAGGGCAGAAAACGTTAGTGGGAATTGTGTACAGACCACCAAACGGTAGTAGGGAGGTTGGGGATGGCATCAACCAGGAAATTAGGGACCCGTGCAATAAGGGTACATCGACATATTGATTGGGCTAACCAAACTGGTAGCAATACTGTGGAGGAGGATTTCCTGGAGTGTATAAGGGATGGTTTTGTAGACCAATATATCAAGGAACTAAATAGAGAGCTGGCCATCCTAGACTGTGTCTTGTGTAACGAGAGAGGATTAATTAGCAATCTGGTCATGCAGGGCCCCTTGGAAAAGAGTGACCATAATATGGTGGAATTCTTCATTAAGATGGAGACTGACACTGTTAATTCAGAGACTAGGGTCCTGCATTAAAGAAAGGAAACTTCGATGGTATGAGACGTGAATTGGCTAGGATAGACTGGAGAATGATAGTTAAAGGGTTGACAGTGGATAGGCAATGGCAGATATTTAAATATCACATGGATGCACTACAACAATTGTACATCCCTGTGTGGCGTAAGAATAAAAAAGGGAAGGTGGCTCAACTGTGGCTAACAAGGGAAATTAGGGAAAGTGTTAAATCCAAGGAAGAGCTATATAAATTGGCAAGAAAAAGCAGCAAACCTGAGGACTGGGAGAAATTTAGAATTCAGCAGAGGAGGACTAAGTGTTTAATTCGGAGGAGGAAAATAGAGTATGAGAGTAAGCTTGCAGGGAACATAAAAACTGACTGCAAAAGCTTCTATAGATATGCGAAAAGAAAAAGATTAGTGAAGACTAATGTAGATTCCTTACAGTCAAAATCAGATGAATTCATAATGGGGAACAAGGAAATGGCAGACCAATTGAACAAATTATTTGGTTCTGCCCTCACTAAGGAAGACACGAATAACCCCCCGAAAATACTAGGGGACCGAGGGTCTAGCGAGAAGGGGGAACTGAAGGAAATCCTTATTAGTCAGGAAATGGTATTAGGAAAATTGTAGGGACTGAAGGCCGATAAATCTCCAGGGTCTGATAGTCTGCATCCTGGAGTACTTAAGGAAGTGCCCCTAGAAATAATACATGCATTGGTGGTCATTTTCCAACATTTCATTGACTCTGGTTCAAGTCCTATGGATTGGAGGTAGCTAATGTAACCCCATTTTTTTTAAAAGGAGTGAGAGAGAAAACAGGGAATTATAGACCGGTTAGCCTGACATTGGTGGTGGGGAAAATGCTGGAATCAATTATTAAAGATGTAATAGCAGCGCATTTGGAAAGCATTTGGAAATCGGTCCAAGTCAACATCGATTTATGAAAGGGAAATCATGCTTGACAAATCTTCTAGAGTTTTTTGAGGATGTAACTAGTAGAGTTGATAAGGGAGAACCAGTGGATGTGGTGTATTTGGACTTTCAAAACGCTTTTGACAAGGTCCCACACAGGAGATTGGTGTGCAAAATTAAGGCTCATGGTATTGGTGGTAATGTATTGTAGTGTATAGAGAATTGGTTTGCAGACAGGAAGCAAAAAGTGGGAATAAACGGGTCCTTTTCAGAATGGCAGGCAGTGATTAGTGGGGTGCCGCAGGTTTCAGTGCTGGGACCCCAGCTATTTACAATATACATTAATGATTTAGATGAAGGAATTGAATGTAATTTCTCCAAGTTTGCAGATGACACTAAGCTGGGTGGCAATGCGAGCTGTGAGGAGGATGCTAATAGGCTGCAGGGGGACTTGGACAGGTTAGGTGAATGGGCAAATGCATGGCAGATGCAGTATAATGTGGATAAGTGTGAGGTTATCCACTTTGGTGGCAAAAACAGGAAGGCAGATTATTATCTGAATGGTGACAGATTAGTAAAAGGGGAGGTGCAACGAGACCTGGGTGTCATGGTACATCAGTCATTGAAGGCAGGCATGCAGGTACAGCAGACAGTAAAGAAAGTAAATGGCATGCTGGCCTTCATAGCGAGAGGATTTGAGTATAGGAACAGAGAGGTCTTATTGCAGTTGTACAGGGCCTTGGTGAGACCACACCTTGAGTATTGTGTTCAGTTTTGGTCTCCTAATCTGGGGAAGGACATTCTTGCTATTGAGGGAGTGCAGCGAAGGTTCACCAGACTGATTCCCGGGATGGCAGGACTGACATATGAAGAAAGACTGGATCAACTAAGCTTATAGTCACTGGAATTTTTTAGAATTAGAGGGGATCTCATAGAAACATATAAAATTCTGACAGAATTGGACAGGTTAGATGCATGAAGAATGTTGCCGATGTTGGGGAAGTCCAGAACTAGGGGTCACAGTTAAGGATAAGGGGTAAGCCATTTAGGACCGAGATGAGGAGAAATTTCTTCATTCAGAGAATTGTGAATCTGTGGCATTCTCCACCACAAAGTTGTTGAGGTCAGTTTATTAGATGTATTCAAAAGGGAGTTAGATGTGGCCCTTATAGCTAAAGGGCTCAAGGGGTATGGAGAGAAAGCAGGAATGGGGTACTGAAGTTGCTTGATCAGCCATGATCATATTGAATGGTGGT
The DNA here is from genome assembly GCF_044704955.1 of Pristiophorus japonicus. Taxonomy (NCBI): domain Eukaryota; kingdom Metazoa; phylum Chordata; class Chondrichthyes; family Pristiophoridae; genus Pristiophorus; species Pristiophorus japonicus. The sequence continues at coordinate 135,794,378 of NC_091981.1, read as the reverse complement.
GCAGGCTCAAAGGGCCGAATGGGCCTACTCCTGCACCTATTTTCTATGTTTCTACATTTCTGGACGTCAGACGGCGTGCGGTGCCACGCCTGTAAGGAGGTGTGGCACATCCGCAAGAACTGCCCCACCTCCAAGGCCACTAGAGCAGCCAAAGCGGCCAAGGCTGGTGTCGCCACCACTCCTCCTCCGAATATCGCCTGCGTGGGCATCGCCGGAGGCCTTTTTCTTCACGGCCTCAGTGCAGGGGAGGGAGAGCGTCTGCGCTGAAGGAAAGCGTGGAAGAAAACAAATAAACACCCTCTGGACAGTCCCCTCAGTAGGCCACACAGCCCAATCAACGCGTTCCACTATCGCCGGTGAATGCGGTGCATTCCGAGCCCCGGCCCGAGCCCCTGACTGCATCCGCCTCTGCGGGGAGTTTGCCACCCGTGGTCGAGCTCGAGCGCGGGCAAGATAATCGAAAGGAGGGAGCGCAGGCGGGAGCCCCAGCGAACATGGAGCTCTCCCTGCCTCCACGACCCTCCAGGAAAAAAGGAGGCACAACTCCAAGGAAGCGGAGGAGGAACAACAAACCTCCATGGAGGAGTTGGTGGCCAGCGCGAGTCCCGCATCCCCCACCAACGCTCACAATGCACGCCGAAGGCGGGGGGAGTCTGCCCCTCAGAAGGGTGAGACATCCAAGGCTACCCAGCCTGAGCCTCTCGGGGTCCACCCAGCCAATTATTGACATGCCCCAGGATCTGCTCGACCAGGCGGAAAAAGAACAAGATTTTAATGCACTTCATGAACACCCACCCGCTGGGCCAGGGGGTGGCAGCGGGAAGGGTGTGGGACTCCAATCGCCATCCCTGACGATGGAGCCGGGGGACTTGGAGGACCTGCAGCTGTTTTTCGGCCCGGTCTCTCCATGCTCCCTGGTGCTGTAGAATTTATCAATATTTCGCAAAGTTTCCTTGTACCTTTCCCCTGCAGAGGAGAAGAATCCTTTTTTGGACTTTTAAACTGGAAGGAAAAATTTCAGGACACAAATGAGTTTAAAGGGAAGACGAGGCCTGCAGGGGATAAAAGGGGATGCATTCATGGAGACCCCCCACCAGTGTTTCAACTCATAGGAAAGGGAATTTAATTTGGAACTCAATGAATATTTTGGTATCCTAGGAAAAACTCTGAGGAAGATACCTAAGAGCTTTACAAGTTTAAGATCTCTAAAGGAACATGTTGGAACAGAGTGCCAGAACAGAGGGTGGGACTTCACTCAGGAATTGGGTATTGGAGCTAATCCAATTTGCCTGGGAGAATGAGTCAATCAATAACTAACAAGAACTGTGAGGCATAAAAATTTGCTCCCTAGGACATAAACGCATCAAGAACTATCAGGCTAATCACCGGAGACCATTGTTTGCATGCATGTGCAAATAGACCTATAGAAATCATGGGCCCAGCCAAACGGCCCAAGAGTTTAAACACTGCTTCAACAATGCCAATCGGTGATTTTCCACATTACCACATCATAATCAAATTACTGCTCAACGAGCCTGCCAAATTCTGACAAAGGAGAGCTCAAAACTAATGAGCAGCTCCCTTGAAACAAAGAGCTGGGCCAGATTTGGCGGGAGATAAGGAAGCCTTCTTGGGGTATCTAGTCCCAGTTTTACAAGGGTGGGGGGGGGAAGCAGCAGGAGGTGGGGAGTGAAGAAATGGAGTAGTGAAGAAAACTACAAGAAACCTATCAAGGATCGACCGAGCATGCCGACAGCAAGAGGCCCACAAACGGAAGGTGTCAGCAACCAACTTGACAATCTGGGCCACCACAACCAGCGAAACGACCAACCGAAACCAACTCAGCAAAAACCGAAGACTCGACATTTATTTCCACTCTACAATCTACTTCTGAATGACCAACAGGTGAGAAATTACCTAAAAGGACTAACTAAAACTATTCCTCACAAAAGAAAGTGGGTACTTACCCCATGCATCCAAAACGCGACTTACTGCATCAGCGGACTCACCCCAACTGAAGACTATGCAGTCCAAAGTCCTCTCCTCCATCCGGGGTATGGCTCGCCTAGAAGGCAAGTGCAGCAAATCCAGAAACCGTGATTCACCGGCAACTATCAAAAGGGATTGGTGAGCATAGCCCCTGAACTTAGTTAGTTAGGGGAATTGGGAGGGGGAGGCTGGGATAACTTGTGTAAATGTATCTGCATTCTCCTCTTTACCCCATTTAGAGTTTGAGCTGTATTCTTTTCCCCACAGGCTGTATTTTGACAATTTATTCAATGTGTTGTACCCCTCAGTGTGTATTGGTATCACTATTCTGTGTGTGTTACTAAAGGTGTGCCTTTTACTTTTTAAACACAATAAAGCCATACCTACTTCCTACCTTGAAACCGATTGCCTGTCCAAGTCTGTCACAGTCCCTTCATAATTCCAGAGTCTAGAACCAAGGATGTGGGAGCTATTCGAAACTGCTCATATAAGGTCAGAAGGGAAAGCTGACCCCCTGAAAACCACCCCTTACAGTGCCTGGGGCGGAAGGGGACCTCCCTCCGCTGCTGCTTCCCAACCCGGCATCCCGGGGGAGCCCAAGGGGGACTCCTCTGCCGATGATCCTGGGGGTGGGATTGTGACAGAGGTAGGGCCGGATGGTGAGGTTGGGCCGTTTGCCGTAGCCCATGCGGTCGACGGACCGGCTGGTGGCGACCTCCCAGAGGGGGACGGGGACTCGGTGGAGGGCACGGGAGAAGATCTGGAGTCCATCACCAGTGAAGTGGTGGATCTCCTCGTGCCCACCGCTGAGTCCCCCCTTATTCCTGCCAAGGAACTCCGGGACTTTTTAGCGCAATGACAGGGTCGTCGCAATAGAGCCTATCTGGCCCTGGACAAATAGTCCGAGCCGGCACTGCTCATCAGGTCCGTCCGCGCCGTCATCAAAACCATGGGCACGGACAGGACCCTATCAAAACCAGAAACATTTGAGCTGGCTCAGAACGTTCCTTGCTGGACTGCTGAGGGAGTGGAGGTCATCAAACGACTCCGCCTTCCCCACCGTAGTTTAAGTTAGAGGTTGCACTATGCTCTTGTCATGAAGATAACCATAGCCAGCCTCAACATCTAGGGCAGCAGAGAGGCACGCCGTAGATTTAACAATTTTTTGCTTCTACGGGAGGGGAATTATGCGGTGTGCTTCTTGCAAGAAACCCTCACCATTCCGGGAGATGAGGCAATGTGGCTCCTGGAATGGCAAGGAGAGGTCCTCATGAGCCACCTCACTGCCACGTCTTTTGGGGTGGCTATCTTGCTGGCTCCACATTTTCAGCTGGAGATCTTGGGGGTCGAGGAGCCTGTGCCAGGCCGCTTGCTCCATGTCGCAGTTTGCCTGGGGGACGTGCCGCTCCATTTAGTGAATGTGTAAGCCCCCCAGCCCGGCCTACAGCAAGTGCGCTTCTTCGAAGAAGTGTCCACTCCTCTAGGCTTCGTCGCCGACTGCATTGTCCTCGGGGGGGGAATTTTAACTGCACCCTCGGTGAGGAACCGCTCTGGTGCCCCGCAAAGCATGATGGCGATGGAGAAGTTGAGGGACCTGGTCGGGTCCTTCGACTTGGTGGACGTCTGGCGAAATCTCCATCCCGACTCCAGCGCCTTTACTTGGGTGAGGCCTGGAAGCGGTTGGTACAGAATCGATCGCCTTTACGTGTCTCGGGTGTACGTCTCCTGCATTCTGGCGGCCTCCATGTGACCGATCCATGCTCGGACCACCACCTGGTGTGGGCAGAGCTCGCTTTGCTTCGCGCGCGAGTGGGGTCCGTGTACTGGCACTTTAACAACCTGCTGCTGGAGGATGAGTGGTTCCGGGATTCGTTCTGTCGGTTCTGGTCCAACTTGAGAAGGAAGCGGGGGGGCTTCCCCTCCTTGAGGTTATGGTAGGACATGGGCAAGGCTCACATCCATCTCTTCTGTCAAAGTATGTAAAGGAGTCGACCAAGAGGTGGAAGGCCAGGGTGGTGCGCCTGGAGAAGGAGGTGCTCGACGTGGAAGCCCTTCTAGGTCAAGTCATCGAGGACCCGGCCCTGCGGATGGTGTACGAAGTGAAGAAGGCCATGCTGAAGGACCTGCAGCTTGTCAGGTCCAGAGGCGTGTCGTGAGGTTGCGGATCCGGTTCCTTCAGGACCTGGACTGCGGCTCCCCCTTCTACTCGCTAGAAATAAAAAACAGGGGGGTCAGTAAGCAGCTCTTGACGCTGCTGGCCGACGATGGATCCCTGGTCTCAGATCCGGAGGGCATCAGTAACAAGGTGCGAGACTATTACGGGGCTCTGTTCTCTCCGGATCCGCCCAGCGAGGAAGCGTGTCGAGTTTTGTGGGAGGACCTGCCGAAGGTCGGCCCGGAGTGCGCTGAAAATCTGGACGCTCCGCTAAGCCTGGCAGAGCTGACCGGTGCACTCATCAGCTCTCGAGGGGAAAGTCTCTGGGGCTGGATGGGCTGACTGGAGTTCCACAGGGCATTCTGGGACATCTTCGGGGGCGACTACATGCGGATCCTGGGGGACAGTCTGGCGACCGGGGAGATGGCCCTCTCTTGGCGCAGGGCAGTCATCATCCTGCTGCCTAAGAAGGGCGATCTCCGCCTACTTAAGAACTGGTGCCTAGTCTCTCTCGTCAACACGGATTACAACATTTTTGCCAGGGTGATGTCTGCTCGCCTTGGCGCCGTGCTGGACCACATAATCCACCCTGACCAGCCCTACATGGTCCCGGGCCATCTGGTCCAAGACCCGGTCCATCATTCCCAGGAGACTGGTCTGTCGGTCGCCTTCCTTTCCCTGGACCAGGAGAAGGCGTTCGATCACGAGTATCGGTTCGGAACTCTGCGTGCTTTCGGGTTCGGGACGCATTTCGTCGCCCGGATCCGACTTTTGTATGCTGCCGCGGAGTGTCTGATTAAGGTTAACGGGTCTTTGATGGCACCCCTTCGCTTTGGGAGAGGGGTATGCCAGGGATGCCCCATGTTCGGCCAGTTATATGCCTTATGCGTGGAGCATTTCCTGCGCCTCTTGCGGAAGAGGTTGACGGGACTGGCTCTGCAAGGGCCGGGAGTGGAGGTCGTCCTCTCGGCTTATGCCGATGACGTGCTCCTCATGGTCGAGGACTCCGTTGACCTGCAGAGGATGCATGAGTGCCAGGAGATTTACTTGGCCGCATCCTCTGCCAGGATCAACTGGGAGAAATGTTCCGGACTCCTGGTGGGTCAGTGGCGGGTGGACTCCCTGCCGGAGGAACTTGGGCCTTTTTCCTGGAGCACGAGCCATCTCCTCTATCTGGGAGTCTACCTTAGCCCCAATGAGGAAGCCTGGCCGACGAACTGGCAGGAGCTAGAGGCCAAACTCGTCGCTTGTCTAGGGCGCTGGACAGGACTGCTCCGACTGCTGTCCTACAGGGGTCAACTGCTAGTCATAAACCGCTAGGTGGCTGCTATGCTGTGGTACCAGCTGGTCACTTTGACCCCTCCCCCTGCGTTTGTCGCCAAGATACATAAGAAGTTGGTGGACTTCTTCTGGAACAATAGGAAGCACTGGGTCTCTGCTGCGGTTTTGAGTCTCCCGCTTGGGGAGGACGGTCAGGCGTTGGTCTGCGTCAGCACCCAGCTAGCGACTTTCCATCTTCAGACCCTGCAGAGATACCTCTACGTTGAGTCCTCTCCTAGGTGGCGTGCGCTGGGGATGTATTTCTTCCGCCAGCAGTACTGCCTCAATTATGACATGCAGCTCCTGTTTGTGAGCCTGGGGGGCGTCAGGAGCACCATGCAGGGGCTGCTTGTCTTTTACCATGAACGCATCAGGGTCTGGAACAGAGTCTCCGCCAAGTGCAGCTCTCCACCATCTGGCATGGCGGCTGTCCTGCAGGAGCCGCTGCTCAGGAATCCATACCTCCATGACCGCAGTTTAGGGTGGCAGGCGGATGAGAGGGTTGTGGCTGGCGAGGTGACCAGGGTCAGGGACCTGCTCGATGGCAGAGGAGTGGGCTGGATAGTGCCAGATGTGCTGGCATGGTGCCTAAACTGGGCCGACGCCTGGCGCGCGGCCAATGCCATCGAGTCGCTAAAACAGCACTGGGACCTGACTCCATTAGGTATGTCGAGGAGGCTCAAGCACGTGGGGAGATCCCATCCGAACTGACCCCCGTCCAGACGAAATTCCTCATTGCCGCCAAGCCCCGAACCCTCCCTCGGCAGCCGACGTCTCACAACTTGAGCCTCCTCGGGGAATTCCCCTCCGTGCCTTTCAGTTCTGCGCGGAGGGGTTTCATGTATGGGCTGCTCCTGCATACTCTCCATCTCGTCTGCCGTTCGGACATGCTATGGCGCACCATCTTGCCGTCCAGAGGAGGCGGGGGTCCCCAATGGAGTGCATTCTACACGGGAGTCCTCTCTCTATTTATTGGGGACTTGGTCTGGAGGGTGTTGCTTGGAGCATTCCCGTGCAATAAGTTTTTAAGTTGGTTCACGGGCTCTCAGGCCACCTGTAATTTCTGCGGTCTGGAGGAGTGCGTGTTCCATGTTTTTATGGAGTGTGCGAGGTTGCAGCCCCTCGTCCATTATTTGAAGGGGTTCCTTCTCAAATTCTGGTTGCACTTCAGTCCCACGCTCCTGATCTTTGGGCACCCTGTGCGGAGGGGAGTGGGCAGGTCGGAGGGCCACCTCGTAGGACTGCTCCTGGGCATGGCCAAGGGGGCCATCAGCCGGTCCAGGCAGCGGGCGGTCGAGGGGGTCATTCAGCTCGACTGCCTGCCTCTCTTCCGCAGTTACATCCGAGCCAGGGTGTCCCTGAAGATGGAGCACGCAGTGTCCACTGGTACGCTTAAGGCCTTCCGTGGGAAGTGGCCGCCGGAGGGACTGGAGTGCATCATCACCCCCGGCAACCAAATTTTAATTTGATCATTTAAGTTTAAAGTTTAATTTGTTTCATTTTCCGGTTTTAGTGCCTTCCCCTCCTCCCTTTTAGCCAGGGGACACTTGTATAATTTCTGTTTTTAGTGCCCTCAAACCCTTCCCCCCAAAAAAAAAGGGACACTGGAAAAAAAAATATTTTGGAGTGTGACCGTCCCCCCTTGCAGGGGGCATTTGTTTAAAGTGCACAACTGAAATAGTTGAACTGGTCATGTGTAGTGTGATTGTTAAACTTTTACTAATAAACCAACTAGTTATTATTCGCAAAGAATCCATGAAGCAAATACATTACAAGAAGCAATTATGCAAATTTGGCATTTTCTCACTGGAAAAGAGAACATTGAGAGGTTATGTGATTGCTGTTTTTAGGATTCTAAAAGACCTAGATAATGTAGACTAATTGATCGAGAGTGATTGCTATGATTAGTCAATAATTATCATTGTATCATGCAACTATTGGGATGGATTTTTTAAACACAAGATGCTAACCATTCTGAGTTTAATTGATAACCAACATTTCCAAATTCATTAAAATTGTTCTCCAGCTTTTATAAATTTTCAGCAATATTCACCAGTTTAAGGTTAACAGAAAAGTTCCAGGATAAGGCTCATAATAGCCGTTACCTATGACCTATCATAACTGACAAGTCTTCTGATTTATTTTCCAGAATTTAGGTGAAAAAAATAAGCTCTGAGCACACATGTGCTTTACGTGGTCAAAAAATGAAACAGAAACTTTGTAAATCTCTGGGTTTCATCAATAAAACTATTTTGCAAATAGAAAGAAATGTTTTCATTAATATAGTGCCTTTCACATGCATCTGACGTCCCAAAGGGTTTCACTTTGGATATGTAGTGATGGTTGTTATGTAGGCCAAATGGCAGCCAATTTGTGCACAGCAAAGTCCCACAAATGGGAAAGAGATCATTGACTTCAGGTGGTGTTGGTTAAGAAGTAATTGTTGTCTAGCACATTGGGAGAACTCCCCTGTCCTTCTTCATCCAGTGTAATAGCCTGATCATTGAGAATCCATGTCTGGAAAACCGAACAATCATACTAAATTATCTAAAAATACATTTATACCATGCATTCTAATACAAGATGATCTGTCTCTTGTCAGTTATGATAGGTCATAAATTGTATAATTGTCCCAGCAGTATTTTCTCATTTGCCACAACTCTTTTAAAGGAGACAAAATAAACATTAGTTTTCAACTGCCCTTTTTTTGTTTTGTATTTTTTTTGTTATTTTTAAATTTTTTTGGGGGGCATTAAAATCATAAAGTATAAAAGTGGAGGGGGTCACTCATTTGCCACAATGTCACTTCTGGCAATGACAGCTGAAAAATAAGACAATAACCGAATACATTTCTTTTCACTATCTGTGAACATGTGCAGAAATGCACAAACACACAAGTGGAAATTTTAAGTGTCGAGCAGTCGGCCGGCAGAACATGTGGACAGATTGCCTGGGAGGTGCAATAGGAGATCCACTCAATTCTAATAGCCGAACCTGATCTAAAAGAAGCCCGCCCAGCTGCTGTCCTAAACAGGTGTCCAAAGGCAGCTCGCCTGGTTTGGGCCAGCATAATATCACACAGTCCAGAAGCCTTCCAACAAACAGCGAGAGTTGGTGGGAAGGGGGAGCCCAAGGTGGCAGCGGCTCAAATTTTCTTTGTGGGGCTGGGAGGATCATTTCTGCTTCTTCTAGCCTCAATGACAACAATAAAAACTTGTATTTATATAGCACCTTTAACATAGTAAAATGTCCCAAGGTGCTTCACAGGAGCGATATAAAAAAATGTGACATCGAGCCACATGAGGAGATAATAGGGCAGAAGGCCAAAAGCTTGGTCAAAGAGGTATGTTTTAAGGAGCATCTTAAATGAGGAAAGAGAGGTTTAGAGAGGGAATTTCAGAGCTCAGGCCCTAAGCAGCTGAAAGCAAGGCCATCAATGGTGAAACGATTAAAATTGGAGATGCTCAAGAGGCCAGAATGGGAGGAGCGGAGATATCTCAGAGTTTTGCAGGCTTGCATGAGAATTACAGAGATAGGGAGGGGTGAGGGCATGGAGAGATTTGAAAACAAGGATGAGAATATTAAAATCGAGGTGTTACTTAATCGGAAGCCAATGTAGGTCAGCGAGCACAGGGCCGATTGGTGAACGGGACTTGGTGCAGGTTAGGACACAGGCAAGCAGACTTTTGGATGACCTCAAGTTTACGGAGGGTAGAACGTCGGAGGCCGACCAGGAATGTGTTGGAATAGTCAAGTCTAGGGTAAGAAAGACTTGGGTGAGAGTTTCAGCAGCAGTGGGCTGAGGTAGGGTGAAGTTGAGCAATGCTCCGGAGATGAATATGTGGATATGTGGTCGGAAACTCATCTCAGAGTCAAATGCAACACCAAGGTTGCAAACAGTTTGGTTCAGGCTCAGACAGTTGCCAGGAAGAGGGATGGAGTCAGTAGCTAAGGAACTGCGAGGGAACTGAAGACAATGGCCAGAATTTTCCAGGGAGGTAGCAGATGCGATTGGTGGCGGGTCGGAATGGAAAGTTGTTATTCTTGCCAGATGGTCGGGAACCCGCTGTCATCTTGCTTCTATGCACCTTTCCAACAAGCGTGTCTGTCATCGCAGAGCCGACCTGACCGGCAGCGGCCATGGGAACCACGTCTGTCAACCTGAGGAGGGAGTTCCATGGCCATTGCTCCAGCTGATTATTTGACAGCATCAAATGTTCAGTGAAACCTCCCACCTGACAGATGGTCACTTTCCTCGGGCAGAAGCTGTTGCTCAGTCCATTTCCAGCACAAATACTGCAGGCTGCAAGTCTTTGCAGCAAAGTCTCCATCCAGTCTCACCTCAATGGAAGAACTTTCTCACCATTGACAGAATGCTTCTGTCTTGTGTACTTCACCATTTATTCCATTAACATGGGTGCCTTTTATACTGTCTCACCTTGTTCCTCAGAATCAGATCACAATGAACCCCAATGCCAGCAGCACTAGCCACACCAGCAGCACCAACAACAACAGCAATCTTCTCCGCAATCACCTGATGCTGCACAGGGCATCAGTACCTGAGCACATTGCTGCCTGGGAGGCCAGGGCTGACTGCATCATGGCCAGATTTAGTTAACTTTATGCTGTACACCCATATAACTGCCACATGATGTGCCAGGTTGGCACCACCCCACACCAACACCATAAATCATCCCTACAATGACCAAGCCATTCCTTTCACACTCATAAAGATCCCATGGCACTATTTAGAAAAAGAGCAAGGGAGTTATTCTGATGTCCTGGCCAATATTTATCCCTCAATCAACATAACAAAAACAGATTATCTCGTCATTATCTCATTGTTGTTTGGGGGAGCTTGCTGTGCACAAATTGGCTGCAACGTTTCCCACATTATAACAGTAACTACACTGCAAAAGTACTTCATTGGCTGTAAAGTGCTTTGAGACATCTGGTGGTTGTGAAAGGCACTATATAAATGCAAGTATTTCTTTTCCTGCTTTCATCACCATTGTGGGGGTACTGTTATGTTTCGCTATTCATTGCGAGTCACTAAACCACTTCCAAAGGTGCACACAAATCTGTCCAAGACTGGAAAGTGCTGAAAATAAAGATTTTTATATTTGACACAACATTAACATAAACTTTACATAGACACTGGATAAAACATTCAAGTGGCTATCCTTGTGTGTTGTTAGTTGGTATGATTGCATTAGGATGAGGGTGAGTGTGAGGGGTGGCTAGTAAGATGGGGTGGTGATGATGTAGATAGGGAGAGATGGATGGGTGAATGTGCAAGGCATGTTGGTGTGAGTAAGGATGTGCAGGAGTAGGGTAGGGAAGGCAGAGTGATGGGGATGTGATAAGAGGCACAGCAGAATGCAGTTGAGTGTGGCGTTGTTCTAACATTTCCTGATCTAATGAAATTATTGAAACATTTACGCCACTGCACCCAGTTTCTCCTGACTACATCCCTGCTTGTGATCTTCTCTGCAATCTGCAATCAAGCTGTCTTGGTCTCCTGGGAAACCTCCCGCCCATCGGAAGTGAAGAGGACCTCCCTGCATGCTCTGACTCCCTCCATAAGCACTGAAAGTTCTATGTTAAATTAAATGTCAAATGGTATGTGGCCATGATCCCTTTAAAGATCCTGACTGAAAACATATCATGAATGATGTCACCAGACCCGCTCCATCTCATTGGGCCGAATAACACACTCGTTGGGCTTAATAAGCCACATTAACGTACATTCATTTTCTACAGCGGGATGAAGCCAGCAGCGAGGTCGGGATCCAACATGACTACCGCCCACACTGGACCTGTCAAGGTAAAAAAAATTCTAGTCAATAGCTTCAGTTCTCCCATTATTTAGTTGGAGGAAATTTCTTCCCATCCAGTAGTTGATGCCTGACAACTTAGAGACAAGGGAGAGGTTGAGGGAGGTGGTGGTGGGGCAGAGCTGGGATGTCGTTAGCCTACACATTGATGCTGTGTTTTTGGTTGATGTCACCGAGGGGCACCATATGGATGAGAAATAGGAGGGTATCAAGAATAGATCCTTGGAGGACACCAGAGGTAACAGTGTAAGAGTGAGAAGAGAAGTCATCGTAGGTGCTCCTCTGGTTACGATTAGATAGATAAGAATAGAACCAGGTGAGTGCAGTCCTACCCAGCTGGATGATGGTGGAGAGACATTGGAGAAGGATGGAGTGGTCAATCTTGTCAAATGCTGCAGAGTGGTTGAGAAGCATGAAGAGGGATAGTTCACTTTCATCACAATCACATAGGATGTCATTTGTGACTTTGATAAGAGCCATTTCGGTACTGTGGCAGGGGCGGAAACCTGATTGGAGGAATTCAAACATGGAGTTCCGGGAAAGATGGGCACAGATTTGGAAGGTGATAACATGTTCAAGTGATTTGGAGAGGAAAGGGAGGTTAGAGATGGGGGTCTCGCAAAAATAAGTTTTTTAATTACTTTGGCGGCCCTGTGCTTCTGGTCTGGCAGCTTCTACCGAGCTCAGCATATGTTTGTGTAGGCCATAAAATTGCCTTTGGAGTCCGTTCTAAGTGAGAGTACTCCAATTTGCATAAATTCATGACCCAACTGAGTTTGGCATAAGCCTCATCCACCTGGCTTTAAATAGCTATGGAATGGTATAGGAACAAGTGTGTTGCCTTAATTTTAACTCTTGCTCTGCCCAGTTTCTACTGGGCAGAGAGTTAAAATCCTTCTTATAGTGTGGGCCTGTGCTCATATATAGGCATTTGTCATTTTCCTTTTGACATAACAGCAGAAGATGAGTGTCGATCATCGATCAGAAGACCAGACTATAATGCAACTGCAGGAGGGTCTGTAGTACTATTAGTGTATTTTATTTTGCTGTTTACAGTTTTGAGGCAACAGTCCAGCATCAAAAATAAGACAACTCTTCAGGAAACATCAACTTCAAACTGAGATACAACTTTAAGACTCAGCATAAATACAATCTAAGGCTTTGAGCGCTGTGGTAGCTAATTTTCCTCTCAGAAATGCCTGCCAGCTTTAGTTAATTCATACAAGCAGCTAACTAAATAAAATTCTTGCCAAGAGCTCTTATGCACATTGCTCACATTGTTGAAGGTCCCTGAGCACTTTTAAATTCACAGGTAACTGCCAAAAAACTAAATACTTTAAAAGGAACTCAATCAGGGATTCAGGTGAAATTGTGCCATATGTTCCTGAATAAAATGAGTTATGGTAAACTCTCTCTGGAAATAATGCAAATAAGTGCTGATTAATGTCAAAACTGCCCATTCAAATCTACAATTAATTGCAGAGTCAGCTTTACTGTACTGTAGACAGATATAAGATGGATCAGCAGTACTCCCTATTGTACTGGGATCTGATTGTGATGGAAAAGTGGCCTGTCTAACACATACTAACCTGTCTCAGTGAATACATCAACCAAATTCTGGCCTTGAAATTGGTTTACCCCCAAAAATGGGCATTGGGATCGTGATGCGTGATCAACCTGCGCCTGTTCAGAGGAATGCAGGCAGCACGCCAACTTTGTGCATTCAGCAGGGGGTTCAAGCACCACTTAAAGCTAGCCTGCACTAGTTAAAGGCAGTCTTCTCCTCTTAAAGGGGATGTGAATTCTACCTGCAGCAGCTCTTTGAACAGGCTGGGGAAAACAGTGAACAACAATTAATGATAGGGACAGAGCATGCACCAATCTTCTTGGATACAAACCTGCAGGCTTGGTGCAGGAGGTAGATAGGAAAAGAGAGGTGATATTTCTACAGGGGGCTTGGAAGCCCTTCTGGCAACAGTGTAAAGTGCAATAGGAGCAGATAGCCACTGTGCTGGATATCAGCAGTGTAGCCCTGAGGATGTGAGTGCAGTGCAGGAAAAAGTTTAATGACCGCATACGTGTAGTCAAGGTCAGTGAATTCATCTTCTAAAGCCATTTCCTGGGAACGGTAGCATAGAGGTTATTTTATTGGCCTAGTAATCCAGAGACCTGGACTAATGATCCGAAGTCATGAGTTCCAATCCCACCATGGCATCTGCGGAATTTAAATTCAGTTAATTAAATTAATCTGGAATAAAAAGCCAGAGTCGGTAATGATGACCATGAAATTACCGGCTAGTCATTAAAAACCCAACTGGTTTACTAATGCCTTTCAGGGAAGGAAATCTGCCATCCTTACCTGGCCTGGCCAAATGTACAACCACAGCAATGTGGTTGACTCTTAATTGCCATCTGAAATGGCCCAGCAAGCCACTCAGTTGTACAAAATTGTTACAAAGAACAGCATTTCAAAATGCCGGTTCACCACCACCTTCTCAAAAAAAAATTGCACCACTAGTCTCACACACTACTCAAAACACCACATCCCCATCACTCACATACCAACCATCTCTTCCGAACAGGACTTAAACCTCACATTCATAGCTTCACCTCACCCTCACACACTTACCACTGCTGCAAACTTCATACCCACATCTCACACCATGCACACAATGCCAGCTATTCAACCACGACAGGCATATCACCCAAATATATTGCACCACACTCACTGACACACTTTCTTTTCTCTTGCAGGAAAATCGGTTCCAGCAGCACCTAACCAGGGCGGGACAGACGCACCTGCATAACCTCACACCCATGGAGGAGACAGTGCTGGCCATTCTTGGGAGGGGCATCGCTGAGCCCATGGCCAGTGGCGGAGCTGAAAGAATACAAGATGCCAGTATCCTCATATGTAATCCACCTTCTCAAATGTGCCTTTCTCATTTCAGAGACCAAAGAAATCCAACCTACCCAGCCAATGGTGCAAGAACAAAAGGAAGAGGAGAATGATGGTTAAGAATAAACGCCATCACTAAATCTAACACTTGCAGCTATCTGCTCAGATACTGGCATTGCGCAGAGTTTACAGAATAGCTTAGAGAAGAGATCTTCAAGTGGTGAGTCACCAGGCACAAATGGACTGCAGCCAAGGCAGGGGAAAGATAACACAGTTGCGATCTTCCCGAGGGCGAGGTCATACACCTGTCGTTGCACAGGTCTCAGATGAGGACTTCAATGGGCAGCCTACAGAAGAATGCTGATGGGTATACATAACAAAATGCTTGGTGCATTGGCAGGCCTGCCAGAAAGCCTGAGTGCAATGTCAAGGAGCAAGGAGGAGTCCGGCACCAACCTTGCACAGGGCTTTGTGCAAATCTTGGAGCCCATGATTACCAGTGTAAAGTCCTGTCCCTGCACTACAGACTCACACGAGGCACATGTTGAAGTCAAGGTCACTCAGGACCTGCACCTTTATTACACAGCTCTCGAATGCCACACTTGCCTGAGACCTGTCCTTATATACCTGTCTGGGACAGGTATCCAGTGTCTCCTGCAAGTGCATCCTTGGTGGTAAGGTAAGCTTGTGGTGACAGGTCATCTCTAGTTACAGTCATGTATAGCATGGTAAGATACAGTTATGTACAGTAGTGTGAGATACACGACAACCAGCATGGAAGGGGTGGGCAGATTCATTAGCGGAACCAACCATATTGCAGCATCTGATGACCATATCTCAGTTTCCATTGGAGCACAAGTCGAAATCACCCAATGTTTGAGTGCTGCAGAGGAAACTCAGATTTCTATCATGCAAGCTCAGATTGCTCTCATACAGGCTCAGATTGCAGTGTGAAAAGGGACTTGCAGGGTATCATAGTAGACCAGCAACCTGTCCTCCAGCAGATGGCTAGGAATGCTGAGGCACCACCATGAGGGAGTGGAGCAAGAACCGTGGAGCAAGAACCTCCTGTACTCTCTCAGAATGACAGCATTCATCCTCCCAGCACTGCTACTCCGCCAGAGCTCTTGCTGTTGCATGTCCGCCAGCCAGTCCAGACTACTGTCGCATATGCCAAGATGGTGCACTCTGCATCCAAGCCTTCTCGGCCCAGAGGTTGTCCTGAAAAAACATCTGCAGTCTTCCCCACTGAAAGTCAGCAGCCTTCCACCAGCCATGCTGCAGCCACTGAGATAATACTTTGCGGGAGCATTAGGACAGGCAAAGGCATACAGAAGACAGACACTAAGGGAAGGCAGAAGGGTGCTTAGTTGACTTTGTTATGTAATATTGGTTGGATTGGAATGTTTATGGTGGCATTTATTTCAGTATTGTGGCCAAGAGGATGCTGTGACAAAGGGAAGGGAAGGTCTGGGACTAATGTTGAATGGGGAATTGGGGTTGCATTCACTGGTACCACTATCGGATGAGTTGATCACGGACAACCTGGGTAGAAAGGTGCTGCCTAGTTTGCCTCCTCCTTTCCACTTACTCCTCATACTTCCTCCTCTTCTGCTTCCTCCTTCTCCTCTTCCTCCTCTTCCTCAACTCGTTGCCATATGCCTGGTGGCAAGGGCTGTGCCCTCATGATGGTGAGGTTGTAGAGCTTGTAGCAGACCACCACAAATCATGAGACGCGCTCTGGTGAGTACTGCAGGGCTCCTCCAGAGCGATCCAGGCAGCGGAAGCGATGTTTAAAGATGCTTTTGGTTTGCTCTATCAGATTGGCTTTCATTGTATGCAAGCTGCGCACATTGGGTTGGGTTTGAAAGAATACCGCGAAAACATCGATAGCAAAAGCATAACATTTTGGACTTACATAGAAACATAGAAACATAGAAAATAGGTGCAGGAGCAGGCCATTCAGCCCTTCTAGCCTGCACCGCCATTCAATGAGTTCATGGCTGAACATGAAACTTCAGTACCCCCTTCCTGCTTTCTCGCCATACCCCTTGATCCCCCGAGTAGTAAGGACTTCATCTAACTTCCTTTTGAATATATTTAGTGAGTTGGCCTCAACTACTTTCTGTGGTAGAGAATTCCACAGGTTCACCACTCTCTGGGTGAAGAAGTTTCTCCTCATCTCGGTCCTAAATGGCTTACCCCTTATCCTTAGACTGTGACCTCTGGTTCTGGACTTCCCCAACATTGGGAACATTCTTCCTGCATCTAACCTCTCTAAACCTGTCAGAATTTTAAATGTTTCTATGAGGTCCCCTCTCATTCTTCTGAACTCCAGTGAATACAAGCCCAGTTGATCCAGTCTTTCTTGATAGGTCAGTCCCACCATCCCGGGAATCAGTCTGGTGAATCTTCGCTGCACTCCCTCAATAGCAAGAATGTCCTTCCTCAAGTTAGGAGACCAAAACTGTACACAATACTCCAGGTGTGGCCTCACCAAGGCCCTGTACAACAGTAGCAACACCTCTCTGCCCCTGTACTCAAATCCCCTCGCTAAGAAGGCCAACATGCCATTTGCTTTCTTAACCGCCTGCTGTACCTGCATGCCAACCTTCAATGACTGATGTACCATGACACCCAGGTCTCGTTGCACCTTCCCTTTTCCTAATCTGTCACCATTCAGATAATAGTCTATCTCTCTGTTTTTACCACCAAAGTGGATAACCTCACATTTATCCACATTATACTTCATCTGCCATTCATTTGCCCACTCACCTAACCTATCCAAGTCACTCTGCAGCCTCATAGCATCCTCCTCGCAGCTCACACTGCCATCCAACTTAGTGTCATCCGCAAATTTGGAGATACTACATTTAATCCCCTCGTCTAAATCATTAATGTACAATGTAAACAGCTGGGGCCCCAGCACAGAACCTTGCGGTACCCCACAAGTCACTGCCTGCCATTCTGAAAAGTACCCATTTACTCCTACTCTTTGCTTCCTGTCTGACAACCAGTTCTCAATCCACGTCAGCACACTACCCCCAATCCCATGTGCTTTAACTTTGCACATTAATCTCCTGTGTGGGACCTTGTCGAAAGCCTTCTGAAAGTCCAAATATACCACATCAACTGGTTCTCCCTTGTCCACTCTACTGGAAACATCCTCAAAAAATTCCAGAAGATTTGTCAAGCATGATTTCCCTTTCACAAATCCATGCTGACTTGGACCTATCATGTCACCATTTTCCAAATGCACTGCTATGACATCCTTAATAATCGATTCCATCATTTTACCCACTACTGAGGTCAGGCTGACCGGTCTATAATTCCCTGTTTTCTCTCTCCCTCCTTTTTTAAAAAGTGAGGTTACATTGGCTACCCTCCACTCCATAGGAACTGATCCAGAGTCAATGGAATGTTGGAAAATGACTGTCAATGCATCCGCTATTTCCAAGGCCACCTCCTTAAGTACTCTGGGATGCAGTCCATCAGGCCCTGGGGATTTATCGGCCTTCAATCCCATCAATTTCCCCAACACAATTTCATGACTAATAAAGATTTCCCTCAATTCCTCCTCCTGCCTAGACCCTCTGACCCCTTTTATATCTGGAAGGTTGTTTGTGTCCTCCTTAGTGAATACCGAAGTATTTGTTAAATTGGTCTGCCATTTCTTTGTTCTCCGTTATGACTTCCCCTGATTCTGACTGCAGGGGACCTACATTTGTCTTTACTAACCTTTTTCTCTTTACATACCGATAGAAACTTTTGCAATCCGCCTTAATGTTCCCTCCAAGCTTTTTCTCGTACTCCATTTTCCCTGCCCTAATCAAACCGTTTGTCCTCCTCTGCTGAGTACTAAATTTCTCCCAGTCCCGGGTTCGCTGCTATTTCTAGCCAATTTGTATGCCACTTCCTTGGCTTTAATACTATCCCTGATTTCCCTTGATAGCCACGGTTGAGCCACCTTCCCTTTTTTATTTTTACGCCAGACAGGAATGTACAATTGTTGTAGTTCATCCATGCGGTCTCTAAATGTCTGCCATTGCCCATCCACAGTCAACCCCTTAAGTATCATTCGCCAATCCATCCTAGCCAATTCACGCCTCATACCTTCAAAGTTACCCTTCTTTAAGTTCTGGACCATGGTCTCTGAATTAACTGTTTCATTTTCCATCCTAATGCAGAATTCCACCATATTATGGTCACTCTTCCCCAAGGGGCCTCGCACAATGAGATTGCTAATTAATCCTCTCTCATTACACAACACCCAGTCTAAGATGGCCTCCCCCCTAGTTGGTTCCTCGACATATTGGTCTAGAAAACCATCCCTTTTGCACTCCAGGAAATCCTCCTCCACCATATTGCTTCCAGTTTGGTTAGCCCAATCTATGTGCATATTAAAGTCACCCATTATAACTGCTGCACCTTTATTGCACGCACCCCTAATTTCCTGTTTGATGCCCTCCCCAACATCACTACTACTGTTTGGAGGTCTGTACACAACTCCCACTAACGTTTTTTGCCTTTTGGTGTTCTGCAGCTCTACCCATATAGATTCCACATCATCCAAGCTAATGTCTTTCCTAACTATTGCATTAATCTCCTCTTTAACCAGCAATGCTACCCCACCTCCTTTTCCTTTTATTCTATCCTTCCTGAATGTTGAATATCCCTGGATGTTGAGTTCCCAGCCCTGATCATCCTGGAGCCACGTCTCCGTAATCCCAATCACATCATATTTGTTAACATCTATTTGCACAGTTAATTCATCCACCTTATTGCGGATACTCCTTGCATTAAGACACAAAGCCTTCAGGCTTGTTTTTTTAACACTCTTTGTCCTTTTAGAATTTTGCTGTACTGTGGCCCTTTTTGTTCTTTGCCTTGGGTTTCTCTGCCCTCCACTTTTCCTCATCTTCTTTCTGTCTTTTGCTTTTGCCTCCTTTTTGTCTCCCTCTGTCTCCCTGCATTGGTTCCCATCCCCCTGCCATATTAGTTTAACTCCTCCCCAACAGCACTAGCAAACACTCCCCCGAGGACATTGGTTCCGGTCCTGCCCAGGTGCAGACCGTCCGGTTTGTACTGGTCCCACCTCCCCCAGAACCGTTTCCAATGCCCCAGGAATTTGAATCCCTCCCTGCTGCACCACTGCTCAAGCCATGTATTCATCTGCGCTATCCTGCAATTCCTACTCTGACTAGCACGTGGCACTGGTAGCAATCCCGAGATTACTACTTTTGAGGTCCTACTTTTTAATTTAGCTCCTAGCTCCTTAAATTCATTTCGTAGGACCTCATCCCTTTTTTTACCTATGTCGTTGGTACCAATGTGCACCACGACAGCTGGCTGTTCTCCCTCCCATTTCAGAATGTCCTGCACCTGCTCCGAGACATCCTTGACCCTTGCACCAGGGAGGCAACATACCATCCTGGAGTCTCGGTTGCGGCCGCAGAAACGCCTATCTATTCCCCTCACCATTGAATCCCCTATCACTATTGCGCTCCCACTCTTTTTCCTGCCCTCCTGTGCAGCAGAGCCAGCCACGGTGCCATGAACTTGGCTGCTGCTGCCCTCCCCTGATGAGTCATTCCCCCTAACAGTACTCAAAGCAATGTATCTGTTTTGCAGGGGGATGACCACAGGGGACCCCTGCACTACCTTCCTTGCACTACACTTTCTGCTGGTCTTCCATTCCCTATCTGGCTGAGGACCTTTCTCCTGCGGTACAACCAACTCGCTACACGCGCTACTCACGTCATTCTCAGCATCGTGGATGCTCCAGAGTGAATCCACCCTCAGCTCCAATTCCGCAACGCTTGACTGTCAGGAGCTCGAGGCGGATACACTTCCCACACACATAGAAACATAGACATAGAAAATAGGTGCAGGAGTAGGCCCTTCGGCCCTTCTAGCCTGCACCGCCATTCAATGAGTTCATGGCTGAACATGCAACTTCAGTACCCCATTCCTGCTTTCTCACCATACCCCTTGATTCCCCTAGTAGTAAGGACTTCATCTAACTCCTTTTTGAATATATTTAGTGAATTGGCCTCAACAACTTTCTGTGGTAGAGAATTCCACAGGTTCACCACTCTCTGGGTGAAGAAATTTCGGAAGTGTCCCTGAGTTCCCACATGGTACAGGAGGAGCATAACACCCGACCGAGCTCTCCTGCCATGACTTAACCCTTAGATACACTTAAATTGGCAACAACAATGCTAAAAGTTACTGACTGATATAAAAAAGAAAAAGAAAAACTACTCACCAATCACCAGCCAATCACTTACCCCCTAGGCTGTGACGTCACCTTTCTGTTTCTTTCTACTTCTTTTTTGCCTTTTCCTTGTAGCTGTACAAGTACGCCTCACCACCGAACTCCCGACGCCTCTCGCGGCCTTTTATAGGCCTCTGCTGATCCCCGGACTCACGCCTCACCAACGAACTCCCGACGCCTCTCACGGCCTTTTATAGGCCTCTGCTGATCCCCTGACTCACGCCTCACCAACGAACTCCCGACGCCTCTCGCGGCCTTTTATCGACCTCCGACCCCGGACTCACGCCTCACCAACGAACTCCCGACGCCTCTCGCGGCCTTTTATATGCCTCCGACCCCGAACTCACGCCTCACCAACGAACTCCCGACGCCTCTCGCGGCCTTTTATAGGCCTCCGACCCCGGACTCACGCCTCACCAACGAACTCCCGACGCCTCTCGCGGCCTTTTTTAGGCCTCCGACCCCGGACTCACGCCTCACCAACGAACTCCCGACGCCTCTCGCGGCCTTTTATAGGCCTCCGACTCCCGACTCACGCCTCACCAACGAACTCCCGACGCCTCTCGCGGCCTTTTATAGGCCTCCGACCCCGGACTCACGCCTCACCAACGAACTCCCGACGCCTCTCGCGGCCTTTTATAGACCTCCGACCCCGGACTCACGCCTCACCAACGAACTCCCGACGCCTCTCGCGGCCTTTTATAGGCCTCCGACCCCGGACTCACGCCTCACCAACGAACTCCCGACGCCTCTCGCGGCCTTTTATAGACCTCCGACCCCGGACTCACGCCTCACCAACGAACTTCCGACGCCTCTCGCGGCCTTTTATAGGCCTCCGACCCCGAACTCACGCCTCACCAACGAACTCCTGACGCCTCTCGTGGCCTTTTATAGGCCTCCGACCCCGGACTCACGCCTCACCAACGAACTCCCGACGCCTCTCGCGGCCTTTTATAGGCCTCCGACCCCGGACTCACGCCTCACCAACGAACTCCCGACGCCTCTCGCGGCCTTTTATAGGCCTCCGACCCCGGACTCACGCCTCACCAACGAACTCCCGACGCCTCTCGCGGCCTTTTATAGGCCTCCGACTCCCGACTCACGCCTCACCAACGAACTCCCGACGCCTCTCATGGCCTTTTATAGGCCTCCGACCCCGGACTCATGCCTCACCAACGAACTCCCGACGCATCTCGCGGCCTTTTATAGGCCTCCGACCCCGGACTCAAGCCTCACCAACGAACTTAAAGTTTTGGACATTGGCTGTTACTGCAGAAGGGCAGGCACCTTGATGTGGGACAGGTCCAAACATGTCCCACAGGAATTCACATCGGTGGGGGGGTGGGGGGCAGGAATCAATGGCTGAAATGGCAGGAAGATGGTTGATGGACGAGCCCTTTGTCATGTAATCAGTGAGAGATTGGTCAGTGCTCAAGGCACAAAGGAAGCTATTCGACCACCTAGACTGATTGCAACCTTATCAAGGAAACAGGCTAGTAACAAAGGAACAGGCTGAAGACATGATTTTGTTCTTTCAGTTGTACTGCCTCAGGTGAAGGACAGTTGAACTTTTGCGCGAGAATCATTTTGCAGGTATAAGAGTGGCAGGTTTTGGCTGCCATCCCTCTCTCTCTCTATCCTCTTCTATGCTTGTTCGCTTCGTTCAACGTACAAGGACTGAGCACTCTGTCTGGGATGGAGACAAGAAACACCATCGACGAGCAAAGAGAGCCTCGCTATTTTGATTGTGAAGCTGTCCTTGAGACCGGCCTTGAATACCACAGATTGGTACTATTGTGTTCCTAACACAGATGAGGCTGCACACAAGGAGGTTAAAGTAACAGTGACTTCAGTCTTTAATAAG
Organism: Pristiophorus japonicus; assembly: GCF_044704955.1. Lineage (NCBI taxonomy): Eukaryota > Metazoa > Chordata > Chondrichthyes > Pristiophoridae > Pristiophorus > Pristiophorus japonicus. Next base: position 135,772,037 of record NC_091981.1, on the reverse strand, counting down.
ACACTCCAGAGTGAGGAACAGGCCTTAGGGGCCAGCTTATAAACAGTGATCCCAAGGGATGAGCTCCCTGGTGGCGGAACATGGGAGTGCATGCTTTACAGATACACAACATCACTCCCCCGTTAAAGTTAAATTGAAAACCATTTACAAGGCGAGGCAGTCGGGAGGCCTTCTTTCCCTGGTGGACCGCCTCGGTACAAATGTCTGTTCTGGTGTGTTGGCTGTGCCCTCGCTGGGCTGGCGTGTTGTTGGCCCTGCAGGGCTGCTGGGTGAGCCTGGCCTTGCTGGGCTGTTGGGTGTGATGGGTTCGATTTCCTGGTCCGGGGTAAGATCGTTGATCGTTTGGGTGTGTGTTGTGGGCTCGAAAAAGGTGGTGTCTGCTGTGGGTTGTTCAGGGCAGTCTGTGAACCGCAGCCTCGTTTGGTCCAGGTGCTTTCTGAAAATTTGTCCATTGTCTAGTTTGACTACAAACACCCTACTCCCTTCTTTCGCTATCACCGTGCCCGCGATCCACTTGGGACCATGTCCATAGTTTAGCACATACACAGTGTCATTCAGATCAATTTCCCGTGACACAGTGGTGCGACCATCATTTACATTTTGTTGCTGCCGCCCTGCTCTCGACCTGATCTTGCAGGTTGGGGTGAACCAGCGAGAGTCTGGTTTTAAGTGTCCTTTTCATGAATAGCTCGGCCGGGGGCACCCCTGTGAGCAACTGGGGTCTCGTGCGATAGCTGAGCAGTACTCGGGACAGGTGGGTTTGGAGTGAGCCTTCTGTGACTCGTTTAAGGCTCTGTTTGATGGTTTGTACTGCCTGCTCTGCCTGCCCATTGGAGGCTGATTTAAACGGGGCCAAGGTGGCATGTTTGATCCCATTGCACGTCATGAGTTCTTTAAATTCGGCACGGGTACAACATGGCCTGTTGTCACTGACCAGTATGTCAGGCAGGCCGTGGGTGGCAAACATGGCCCTCAGGCTTTCAATGGTGGCGGTGGCGGTGCTTCCCGACATTATTTCACATTCAATCCATTTTGAAAAAGCATCCACCACCACCAGAAACATTTTACCAAGAAACGGGCCTGCATAGTTGACATGGATCCTCGACCATGGTCTGGAGGCCAGGACCACAAACTTAGTGGTGCCTCTCTGGGCGCGTTGCTCAACTGAGCACATATGCTGCATTGCCGTACACAGGACTCTAAGTCAGAGTCGATACCGGGCCACCACACGTGGGATCTGGCTATCGCTTTCATCATTACTATACCCGGGTGTGTGCTGTGGAGACCAAGATGAACGTCTCCCTGCCCCTTTTCGGTAGCACTACGCGGTTACCGCACAACAGGCAGTCTGCCTGAATGGACAGCTCGTCCTTTCGCCGCTGGAATGGCTTGATTAGCTCTTGCATTTCAACGGGGATGCTGGCCCAGCTCCCATGCAGTAAACAGTTTTTTACGAGGGACAGCAGAGGATCTTGGCTGGTCCAAGAACTATTCTGGCGGGCCGTGACAGGTGATTTATCATTTTCAAACGCTTCCATGACCATCAACAAGTCTGCGGGCTGCGCCACCATCAACAAGTTTGCAGGCTGCGCCATTTCCACCCCCGTGGTGGGCAATGGTAGCCAACTAAGAGCATTTGCACAGTTCTCAGTGTCTGGCCTGTGGCAGATGGTATAGTTATATGCTGATAGCACGAGTGCTCACCTTTGTATGCGGGCTGAGGCATTAGTATTTATCCCCTTCTTTTCAGCGAACAGGGATGTGAGGGGCTTGTGATCGGTTTCCAGCTCAAATTTGAGGCCAAACAGGTACTGATGCATTTTCTTTACCCCGAACACACACGCTAATGCCTCTTTCTCAATCGTGCTGTAGGCCCTCTCGGCCTTAGCCAAGCTACTGGAAGCATAGGCAACAGGTTGCAACTTCCCCACAATGTTAGCTTGTTGTAATACACACCCGACTTCGTACGGCGACACGTCACATGCTAGCATAAGTCTTTTACACGGGTTATACAATACAAGCAGCTTGTTGGAGCATAAAATGTTTCTGGCTTTCTCAAAAGCAATTACGTGTTTTTTTTCCCCATACCCAGTTCTCAGCTTTGCGTAATAACACATGTAGGGGCTCTAAGAGGGGGCTTAACCCCGGTAGGAAGTTACCAAAATAGTAGAGGAGTCCCAGGAATGACCGCAGCTCCGTGACGTTCTGTGGCCTGGGTACGTTCCTGATAGCCTCTGCCTTAGCGTCTGTGGGCCGAATACTATCCGCCGCGATCTTTCTCCCCCAAAATTCCACTTCTGTTGCCATGAAGACGCATTTCGACCTCTTCAGGCACAGCCCTACGCGATCCAGTCGCTGGAGGACCTCCTCCAGGTTTTGTAGGTGCTCGACGGTGTCCCGACCTGTGACCAATATGTCGTCCTGAAAAACCACCATGCATGGTACCGACTTGAGTAGGCTCTCCATGTTTCTCTGGAAGATCGCTGCAGCCAACCGAATTCCAAACGGGCATCTGTTGTAAATGAACAGTCCCTTGTGCATGTTGATGCAGGTGAGGCCCTTCGAAGACTCCTCCAGCTCCTGCGTCATGGAGGCCGAAGTCAGGTCGAGCTTGGTAAACGTCTTGCCTCCTGCCAGCGTTGCAAATAGGTCATCTGCTTTAGGTAGCGGGTATTGGTCCTTTGGCGAGAAACGATTAATAGTTACTTTATAATCACCGCAAATCCTGACCTTGCCTTCACATTGGAGTACTGGAACAATTGGGCTGGCCCACTCGCTGAATTCCACTGGGGAGATGATGCACTCGCGTTGCAGCCTGTCCAGCTCGATTTCCACTCTCTCCCGCATCATGTGAGATACGGCTCGTGCCTTGTGGTGAATGGGTCGTGCCTCTGGGACCAAGTGGATCTGCACCTACGCCCCAGAAAAGTTTCCAATGCCTGGCTCAAAAAGGGAAGGAAATTTGTTCAGTACCTAAGTACATGAGGCCTCATTGACATGTGATAGCGCTCGGATGTCAACCCAGTTCCAGCGGATTTTGCCCAGCCAGCTCCTTCCAAGCAGTGTGGGGCCATCGCCTGGGACAATCCAGAGTGGCAGTTCGTGCACCATGCCCTCGTAGGTGACCTTGACCATTGCGCTGTTCAGGACAGTGATAAGCTCTTTGGTGTACGTTCTCAGTTTCATATGGATGGGGCTCAGGGCTGGTCTGAGTGCCTTGTTGCACCACAGTTTCTCAAATATTTTTTACTCATGATGGATTGGCTAGCGCCAGTGTCCAGTTCCATGGCTACAGGTAAGCCATTCAATTTTACGTTTAGCCTTATAGATGAAAATGTGTGCACCCCCTGTACTTCAGTATCTGCCTCCTCTCTCTGAGGCTCGAAATTGCTATGATCCACCATGGACCGATCTTCCTTTGTCACGTGGTGGTTAGCAGGTTTTGCAGAGCTTGCAGCACATTTGCAAGCTCGTTGGAGGTGCCCCATTGTTCCACAGTGCTTGCAAACATACCCTTTGAAGCGTCATGGATAGGCTGAATGTAAGCCTGCACAAAACCAACAAGGTGTGAATTGCCTTGCATTCATCCTTTGTTGGGGACTCTGAGTCATCTGGGTCACCTGAGGCCTGCTGGCAGTTGCAGACTCGTGGGTTCTGCCCTGTACATTTCTGCTCGCAAAAACAGTTCCAGTTAATTTATGAACATCGCTAGCACTTGTCTGCTGAAAGATTTGTTTGGTGTTATCACTGGCGGACATAAACGCCTGAGCTATCACAATGGTCTTACTGAGGGTCGGTATCTCTACAGTCAAAAGTTTTCGTAGGATGGTCTTGTGGCCAATGCCCAGTACAAAAAATCTCTGAGCATTTGCTCCAGGTAGCCATCAAACTTACATTGTCCTGCAAGTCGTCTTAGCTCGCCACTTTCTGACCTTCAAATCGCTGGCACATGTAGAACCGATACCTCGCCATCAGCACGCTCTCCCTCGGGTTAAGATGCTCCCGAACCAGTGTACACAGCTCCTCATACGACTTATCTGTGGGTTTCACCAGAGCCAGAAGATTCTTCATGAGGCTGTAGGTCGGTGCCCCGCAGACTGTGAGGAGGACCGCTCTCCTTTTTACAGCCCTTCTTTCTCCTTCCAGCTCGTTGGTTACAAAGTACTGGTCTAGCCGTTCGACATAGGCTTCCCAGTCCTCACCCTCCGAGAACTTCTCCAGGAAGCCCACAGTTTGCTGCATCTTTGTGTTGGATTCGTATTCTTGTCGTCAGTTATTGTGTTCCAAACACAGATGAGGCTGCACACAAGGAGGTTAAAGTAACAGTGACCTCAGTCTTTAATGAGACACTCCAGTGTGAGGAACAGGCCTTAGGGGCCGGCTTATATACAGTGCTCCCAAGGAATGCTGGGATCCCTTGGGACTTCAGGGGATGAGCTCCCTGGTGGCGGAATATGGAAGTGCACGCTTTACAGATACACAACAGGTACAGAACCAGAAGATACACACATCGGGAGAAGCAGCGAGTAAGCCAGAGGGGTAATTAATGAGCATTTATCCCAGCCCATGCATCTTTAAATCACTGCATAGTGCGAAGAGATGTTGTGTGTCCTAACCAAGCCTTAGCGCTTTAGTGGACAGATTTTCTGCAAGGATCATAAGGATACGCACAATTCTGTTGGACAGATTCGGTGGTGCACTTTTGAATCTGGCAGGGGTGGTTTTAGTCGTGGATACTGCGCGTTAGGGTTGTGTGTTGTACTGTGTTTGTTTGTTTTACACCACCAGGGTGTGTGTTACTGGGTGCAGGTGTGTGCTTTAACTTGAAAAAAAGCATTGTGATGGTTTAGACCGAAAGATCTGTCTGTAACTGTGTATTTCTGTTCACCACTATAATTCCGGTGTCTAAAAATGTTATAAGGTGGGTGATTTGAAACCACCAAGGGCAAAACCACTTACAGAATCTGGTGACCATGGCAGGACATTGGTATTTGAGTGAACAGACAGTTATGGAAGATCGCAAGGTCAAGAAATTGGCAATGGGGGATAGGATTTCCTTGTACGTATTTGGAAAAGTTAATGTAACACAGCAGTGGGTATTAGACCTGTTGCGGGCTGAGAGTCCTGAGGACAAAACCGCTGAGTGGACGAGGAGTAAGGAGCACAAAAAGGCAAAAGAAAAGGTAATATGACTCCTGTGTTTGCAGAAGCAAGTCCAGCTGCTCAGGGAGCAGGTTGGTAAGCTCAAGGCAGAGCTCCAAGAGTCAGAGGAGCAGTCAGCCACAATGGCCACAGTGGGGAACAGATTAGTGGATGAGTTACACGAGGAGAGACAGGAAAGGTGTACTCAGGAGGAAATCTACCGTAACACCAGGGAGTACCTGCAATGCCAGGTCACCGAGGCCAAGCTCAATGAGCAGGCTGTACAGGAGGAAAACACCCACTTAATGGGTAAAGTTGACGGGCTGGAGGGGCAACTGAGAGATATTAAGGCAGCTTACAGGGTAGCTAGCAGTAGGGGGTTTGAGAGTGGGAATCACGGGCCCTGCCAAGAAAAAATCCAAAGCTTGACTCAAGCTCTTGCCAAAGCCAAAGGCATGGTTTACTTGATGGCCTCAGGGGAAGCTCGGGTGGACTGGGAAGAGGAAGGAGAAGATAGCGAGGATTGGGGCAGGGTAGAGACACCTGACCACCGCCTGAAGTGCCAAATGTGGCCCATACGGCAGCATAAGTTCGGCCCTCCCTTAGACGATGCGGGTCAGGGCGCGCTGCAAAGCGATTTTGTGGTTCTGTTCACCACTCTGCAGCTGCAGAATATGATCTCGGGGGGGGGGGGTGCCCAAGTTAAAGAAAGAAGGGGACCCCTCTGTTCACTTCACCAAGGTGGACCAGGTTGGGGAGATTAACGGGTGTAGTGAGGCCGAGGCTCACAAGCTGTTGCTGTTTTCCCTGGATGGGAAACTGTACCAGGCCCTGTCCGCTGAAACTAAACGGGAATAAGGGACCATGGCCGGCTTAAAGGAGGAAATCCTGAGAGCCATGGGTCATACCCAGGGTAGTCCGTTCTCTAGGGTAGAGAGGACACTGTAGGCGAAGCACCTCAGGCATTCGCAGACAGGCTCTGGCCCATCTACGAAATGGCCATGGGTGGGGTGCTCGACAGAGCACAGTTGCGGGGGGAGCCGAGAAACCATTGGCTCAAGACCCTCGTGGCAAACTGTTTGACACAAATAAGGGTAAAAGCGGAGGCTTGGTTTGACTCTGAGGACCTCGCAAATATGGAGACCGTAGTGCTCCGTCACCTGAGACTGGCCTTTAAAACTGGCTCAGAGGAAGAAGTCAAACCGAGTAAGGCAAGGTACATTAAATGAAGGCCAGTGAGGCTAGTAAAAAGGAATGGCGTCAGGAAGGGGTTAGTGCAGGGAAGGCTAGGACGTGTTTCGGGTGTGGGAAGATGGAACACTGGAGAAGAGACTGCCCGGCCCCGAGGAGGGGGCAAGGCAAAGGGGATCCTCCAGTGTCTAAGGCAAAGGGATCGACCGCGGAACAATTTGATGTTCTGGTGGCCGCCCTTAGGACAGTTTTTGTGCCAGGGCAGGGAAGGGTAGACACTGCCGTGAGCAATTCCACTACCCTGACTAGCATGCACCCAGCCTGAGTACCTGTGTTCGCTCACATACGGTGAGTGGAGTAGACCATGCGTGAGGATGGGGGTGGAGAAGGTAGAGGGGAAGTATTTGGTGGACACCGGGGCTTCGAACACGGTGATCCATGCAAATAACCCAACCGATTCACCCTGGTCCAGCAAGGTTCCATTCAGTCTCGTGGGGTTCACCGGGAACGAGCAGGCGGGGGCGATGACCAGGCTGTTAGGCACAGATTTAGGATCCCTCCTCACCAGGTGGCAATGCGTAATAATAAAGTGGGAACAGCCAGTGTCAGGAGTCCAAGGGGCCGACTTTATGTTAGCCCACAGGATTATAGTGGATTTGAGGAATCAGTGGCTTTGGTGAACAGTGGGTTCCGATAAGGAGAATGAAGTTTTACTGATCCCGAGGAAAGGGGAAGGAAAAGGCAACATGTGTACCATGAAGCCAAAGGTGAGTTACGACCTAGAGCAATTTGTCAATACTACCCCGACCAAGTACCAGGCATACGTGCGGGACAACGTCGCATTGTTCGCCACACACAAGCATGACTGTGTGAGAGTGACAGGGGTTGGAAGTTCGAGTCCGCATGTCACGGCCACAGAAGCAATATAGTTTCCCCAGAGGGGCAGAGGCTGACTTGGAGATGGCACTGGGATCTCTGGTAGCACAGAAAGTGTTGAGGCCCATAGCCACACACGTGAACTCACCACATTGGCCGGTTAGGAAACCGGACCAGTCGTGGAGAGCCACCGTGGACTATCTGGTGCTCAACAAAAACATCCCAGCCTGCGCGCCCACAGTCGCGGCCGTGGCTGATCTGATAGGGAGTATTCCAACAACCGCAACCACATTTATGGTGCTGGACATTTCAAACGGGTTTTGGTCGAATCCTCTGAAACGGTGATGTCCGCGTCGTCGAATGGACTTTCTACCTTCTTGCCCTGAGCCAGTTGCTCCAGGACGACCTTGAGGACGGGATCCTGTACCTGGACTTGCCTCAAGTCCTGGGAGAATGCTACGCTTGCACTTTGTCCCGGATAGTTACTACTGGGCTGGACCCATATGGATCCCAAAAAACTCCTTCGCTTGCTCCCTCCTTTGCTAACTTGTCTGCCCTTTGGTTGCCTTCCCCTCTGGGCTCTGCCTTAGAGTGAGCCTTTACTTTGTCGATGTAATAACATCCAGGGGTCCCTGTGGCCTCTGAGACCTTTCTCAGCAAGGTGCTGTTGCTAAGGGCTTCCCCTCTGCAGATGTGAAACCGCGACGAGCCCAGATGGCCAAGTATTCGGTACACGAATTGCACGTAAACATGGAATCCGAGCAGATAGTGTATGGGGCCGTGAACTCGTCGGCATGGGTAACGACATACACCACTGCCAACAGTTCAGCATGCTGGGCCCTCAGGAGTTTAATGGCTCTTGCTATCCCAGCCATAGGGTCATAAATCCTGCACCCGGTGAAACACTCTCCGTTCACTACCGAACAAGACCGGTCGACTTAGATCTCTCTGGTGTAACCTGGCCCGGAATCCTACGTCCACGTCCCATACCCCTTCCATCATACACTTGAGGGCCATCCCTGGGTAGATCATTTTGGCGGCCAACTTGGGCTCGCTCAGGCCTTGCACTCTCAGATGCATTTGTGAGAGCATTAAAGTCCAGCGGGCAATGTGAGCACTGCTCATCGTACCGTCCTTTATCCTCCCATCTAATAACATCTGAGTGGGGGAATGGTGGGTTAGCACAATGATCAGGGATGATCCCGTAAAGCACTGTGAGCGCTTTATGCCCCAATGCGTGGCTAGGAGATGCCTCTCGCAATTGGAATATCCCCATTCTACATCCGTTCTCTAGGGAAGCATTTTGCACATGGTAGGTTTCGGCTGCCATCTCTCTTTCTCTCTCTCCTCTTATACGCTTACTCGCTTCGTTCAACATAAGAACATAAGAAATAGGAGCAGGAGTGGACAATATGGCCCCTCGAGCCTGCTCCGCCATTCAATAAGATTGTGGCTGTCAATCCCCAGACATTGTTTCCTTCTGGAGGTATCTTTTCAGAATAATCTGAGCTATGTATACCAATACCACTTCATTGAAAAATTCCTTTGAGGTAATCTGCATTAAATATGCATATTGCAACTCATTTATAGGCCGGATTGGGCAAGGACGGCAGGTTTCCTTCCTTAAAAGACTGCAATGAACCAGTTGGGTTTTTGTAACAATTATACAAATTTCACTTTGACTGATAGCAGCTTTTTATTTCCAGATTTTTTAAAACTGAATTAAAATTCTGCCGTGTTGAGATTTGAGTTGATGTTCTCTGTATTATAGTCCAGGCCTCTGTGTTACTAGTCCAGTAACATAACCACTATAGTACTGCAACCCTAAACATTAAAATTAACATGAAGGACCGGAATTTTCAGAGATAAGAACAAGTGGGTTGGAGACGTGGGGGGAAAGTGAAAGTTGTAAAAATGTAAAACCCGACCCCAACTGACCCACCTTCACCTTTCACTCAGGAGGGATGGGGCGCAGTGGGGCAGGCTTCCAATCAGTTGCCAGGAGGTGGGTTGGTGATTTACATATTATAATGAGGCCAGAAGCCACTACTTTGCAGGTTTTACTACTGGTGGCCGGGGATCCCAGGGCTCGGGATTCCTGCTGGCTGCTACGAGGCAGCCTCATCCTCTGGGAGCAATCCTTTTGGGCCAGGAGGAGCAGGAGTGCTTCCTCCTGATCCCTCAAAGCTCCCCCACCATCAGTCTGCAGCCCTCGGAGTCGGGGATTGGATCACCCTACCCCCAGGATCGGTCCCCGCCGGGCCTGGAACCACCACCCCACCCCAGGATCGCAACTCGGCCCCGAGGTCAGGGATCGGACTCCCACCTCCCTGGGAGATAGAACCCCTCCCGGCCCCCCCCCCCCAACTATCCTGGGTGCAGCATTTACCTTGTCCTGTAGTCTTCTTGTCTGCGTTCCCTGCATGACTGGAAGTCAGCCCGTCAATCATGCTGGCTTCTGGGCGGGGTGCCCAACACACACTGTGGAGGTGTGCCAGGAAACCCATAATTTAGTGGGTGTCCAGGGAAAGGAATGGAGGCAGGAGCAAAGATTTTTTGAGCGAACAGAGTATAATGGCTTCGGACTTCCCAATTAAGTTTACCAGCAGATCTCCCATGGCATTGTACACTGTGAGTTGGAAGTTACCATGTGGTAACGTGAGGGTTGCTGTGATATATTCACAGAGCGCAAGCACACACAGCTTCTAACATGGGAGGCAGCTCTGTCGGAAGCCTCCGGAACATGCCTGGTTCTGTTTATTATTAACTCTGTAGTTGCAGTACACAATACGTCCACATCCACAGTGTGGAGCTACAAACATTACAAGCTCACAGACATTACACTTCTCCCTCCTTAATGAAGAAGTTATTATAACAACATCATACATAATTTGCATGTTTATACATAACACAGGATATAGACTTATTTTTCCATATTTACAAATTTAACTTAACCACTTGTTTTCTGTTTTGAAGAGGATACCTTCGCTCTCGAACCTTCCAAACATGGTGTCGAATTTAAACATATTCGAGGCTCCTCCTGAGGAACGTTTTCCTCCATGGAATTTCCTTGATTTTCATTTGAACTCACTCTAACTTCAGACTCTTTGTTTTCCTGACTCGGACTCAGACGTACATTCTGATTTTCTCTTGGATTTGTTTCCAGTACACGAGATGTAGGATTTGCTATTGGAGTATCCAAACTATCTGATGAGTCAGAAATAATTGAATCATTCCCACCTTCAACTCCTTCCATGTCTGTAGGTAAAATATGATCAATATGAATAAACCTAATTTGTCCATGATCAAACATCTTGACCAAATATATGCGAGGACCACATATCTTCACCACTCTTCCTAGTAACTACTTTAACCATTTATGGTGATGGTTCTTCACTCATGCCTTCTGGTGTAATTTCACACTTCTCTCTTGTACTCTACCTCTATCATACTTCTCTTTCTGTCTTAATTGTGTCTCTCCTACGGACTGTGCCAAATTTGGTTTTAACAACAAGAATCTGGTTCGTGGCTGTCGTTTGAGAAACAACTCTGCTGGTGTTCTACCAGTAATTGTGTGAAGAGTATTACGATATGTAATCAAAAAATTAGCCAATTTGTGATCCAATGGCAACTGTCGTTTCCTTGGATTTGGATCCAACATTTGTTTTATGACGACACGTTTTACAATTTGTACAGTGCGCTCTGCTGCACCATTCGAAGCAGGGTGGTATGATGGAACCTTGGTATGTTTCACACCATTTTTGCTTGTGAACTGCGCAAATTCGTCTGAATGAAATTGTGGTCCATTATCCGAAAAAAATTCTTCTGGGAGGCCAGATGAAGAAAATAAACCTCGCAAAATGTCTAATGTTTTACTTGTTATTATTTTCCACATTGGAAACACCTCAACCCACTTCAAATGGCTATCAATCACAATGAACAATTGTTGTCCTTCTAGCTCAGCAAAATCAATATGTAGCCTTTGCCACATTCTGGGAGGCCATTTCCATGGCTGTAATGGTATTGATGGTGGTTGCTTGCTTACCGATTGACGTGTCGTACACTGACTCATGATGTACTCTATATCTTTACCAAGACCTGGCCACCATAAATAACTGCATGCAAAGCTCTTGGTCAAACACATTCCCAGGTGCTGGTCATGGAGGTCTCCTAATAACTTGGACCTAAATTTGTTTGGTATAACCAATCTTGCACCCCACACGATACAATCTTTATCGACTGATAATTCATTCCTACGAATGAAGAATGGATGAATATCTTTGTCTGTAACATGGTTTGGCCATCCATTTGCAATATAATCATACACCTTTGACATCACTGGGACACATTTGGTTGCTCTACTAATCTCTTCAGCTGTGACTGGCAGTTCATCAATGTATGAAAAATAAAACACTTCTTCCCTATTGGGTGTAACTTCTGATGGGGAAGGCAATCTAGACATTGCATCAACATTACTGTGATCAGCTGATCATCTGTATTCAATATCATATGTATATGCTGACAAAATCAAAGCCCATTTCTGCAATCGGGCTGCAGCTAATGTTGAAACTGGGGACTTTGGATGGAGGATTGCTGTTAGGGGCTTATGGTCCATAATGATGGTAAACTTACGACCATACAAGTTTTTGTGAAACATCTTGACCCCAAAAATGAATGCCAAAGCTTCTCTTTCAATTTGCGCATAATTATTCTCACTGGCACTGAGAGTGCGTGAAGCAAAAGCAATTGGTCTCTCCTCCCCACTACGTGATACATGAGAAATTACTCCCCTAATTCCATACAGAGAGGCATCACATGCTTGCTTAATCTCCTTAGATATGTCATTGTGAACTAATATGGTGCACTCTATCAATTTGCTTTTACACTCCTTGAATGCTGCATCGCATTCTTTTGACCACTTCCAATGGACCTGTTTTTTCAATAGTTCATTCAGTGGATGTAATACTGTAGCCAAGTTTGGTAGGAACTTCCCATAATAGTTCAAAAGACCCAAGAATGAACGAAGTTCAGTGACATTCCTGGGAGTGGATGCATTTCTGATTGCATCCAGCTTTCCCATGGTTGGATGTAAACCATCTTTGTCTACTCTGTACCCTAAGTACTCCACTAAGTTTTTAAATAACTCACACTTATGAGCAAACACTCGTACTCTGTGCTTCTCTAGCCGTTTGAGGACTTCATTCAATATGTTATTATGAATTTGCCTTTTTGGTGCTGAAATTAGTATGTCATCCAAATAACATATTACCCCTTAAATACCTTGCAAAACCTGGTTCATCATCCCTTGGAATATGGCAGGGGTGGAAGACATTCCAAACAGCAGCCTATTAAATTGATATAGGCCGAGATGAGTATTTATATTCAAACATAACTTGGACTCCTCATCTAGTCCAAGCTGTAAGTAGGCATTCGTAAGATCCAGTTTTGAGAAGATCTGACCACCTGTCAGTGTGAACAAATCTTCTACATTTGGCAATATTGGGGACATTACCCTCTAGAACCTGGTTTACGTTACTTTATAATCACTACACAATCTTACCTTACCATCAGACTTAGGTACAACAACAATGGGTGTAGCCCAATTACATCGATCTATCTTACAAATAATGTTCTCGGTCTCTAGTATTTTGAGTTCTTGCTCAACTTTCTCCTTGAGTGCATATGGTACGGAACGTGGCTTGTAGTAAACCGATCTAGCGTCCTTCTGTACCCTGACACTCGCCTTGAAGCCTTGGATCGGACTGTCCGTTTCGCAGAACACCTTCGGATACTTCTTGATAACCTCATCCATTGATGAAAATCTTGCTACCACACCGAAAATCTTACTCCAATCCAGCTTCAGTGATTTTTCTTCCTAGTAAGGCAGGCTTGTCTCCTTTCACTACTATTAGAGGCCAGTTCTTAAATTGATCCTTATGTTTCACCGGTACGGTAATACGACCTCTCATCGGAATTTTCTCTCCCGAGTAGCCTAGCAGCTCTATCTTGGATTTCTCCAATGGGAAATCACGATGTTTGTCGAGGTATAGCGACTCTGGTACTACACTCACGGATGCACCCGTGTCGATTTCCATTGGTATCTTGAATCCCGCAACATCTAAGTGGATTTTGATACTTTGCGAATTGCTGTCCGTTAACCTCGTGCTCCTGATGACGTGTAACTCTAACATCTCCACGTCCTGTTGTTGTTCTTCCATGCTATGTAGTCTCTGGGGATTTCTACTCATAGCTTTGAACGCTGGACTCATAGCTTTGAAAGCTGGTTTATCCTTCAGTCAGCATGCCTTTGCAAGATGCCCAGTCTTTCTGCAGAAGAAACACTCTGCCTTCACATAGGTCAACTTTGAGCAATGTGTTGTCCCAGGCACCTATAGCACGACTTCGACGCTGTGTTAGAATTTTCAGTTTCTGAGGCTTTGGGCCCCCACCGATTTTACTTTGAACCTGCAGGCGATTTACTTCGGTTGACTGACGACCGTAATTATTATGAAATTCTCGGGAATATTGTTCGGCCATGCTCATCGATCTCGCTGTCTGACAAGCAATCTCAAAATTCAAGTCATCCGTCGTCAATCATTTTCTCCTGATCGCACCATTTTTTACCGCACAAACAAAGCGATCCCGCAATGCTGGGTTTTGAAAGTTTCCAAAATTACAGTGAATAGATAGCTTTCTTAATGCTACATTATAATCACTGATACATTCATCAGTCTTTTGATCTCATATACCGAAACGATAGCTTTCAGCAATTTCTAACAGTTTGGGGTTATAGTGCTGCTCCAGCTTCGTTAAAATCTCTTTAAGCATTGTGTCCTTTGGCTCGTCAGACACAAGCAGATTTACCAACGTTTCAAACAATTCCAGTCCAGCAGCCGATAAGAAAATCACCCTCTTACGTTCCAATATCGCCTGATTCTGGACTGCATTGTCTGGAACTTCGATTATGTTATTTGCAGTGAAATACATTTCCAGCCGATCCACATATGCTTTAAAACGTTCCCGGTTGTGTCTATATTCACCCAAATGTCCCATTACACCTGCGGGTGCTGCCATTTTAATTTCTAGCTGTTCACACAGTGTGCTGTATTTTACCTCGGATTTTGTAGCTTTTTCTCAAGACAGAGAAGCTCCTAAAGTCTCTCTGTCGGCTGGCTGAATCCTTCACCAACAAACTTTCAGCCTTAAATCATTAAAAAAATCCCATCTTGCCACCAAATGTGATATATTCACAGAACACAAGCACACACAGCTTCTAACATGGCAGGCAGCTCTGTTGGAAGCCTCCGGAACATGCCTGGTTCTGTTTATTATTAACTCTGTAGTTGCAGTACACAATACGTCCACATCCACAGTGTGGAGCTACAAACATTACAAGCTCACAGACATTTCACTTGCGAGGGCAAGAGAGGATGCATACTGCCACTGAAAAATATGCATATTTGTTCCATCACAGTTAGATAATTCACAGGTAACAGTTGTAGTTACATAAATAACTCCTTGAATATAATTTCTTCAAAGAGTTCAAACATTAGTTTTTCGCATTGTGCTGATATTTTAAAAAGTGAATACATTCAATTACTTTAAAAATAATGACTGCTGCAAAGGAAAGCCTCTCTAGCTTTACATTGCTGTCATCTTTCAGCAATATCTCCATCATTTGATGCGGGGGAAGGGGGCAGAGCTTACACCAGCAAATCCTGCCATGCTCCATCAATGCCTGGTTTAGCTGCCAATTATTAAAATAAAAGCTCTGAAATGCAGTTAGCTTCATTAGACTCAGAAGGAAGAATTAATGCCTGCAGCCTACACAGAGTCACACTAATTTCATGCTAGGCATTTTCTCCACAGATTGCTTACACATAGTCATTTCATGCTGGTGCATGTTGTAATTTTTCTTCACAAGATTGCTTACATAGTTGCATGCTGGGAGATTTATCCACAGATTCTTTCTTAACACATGCCGATGCTTGTTAGGTGCTCTAGTGTGCTACCTTCTTAGTGCCTCATTTGAGCTGACAGAGTGATATTTCTGGGAAGTCCCATGAACTCAAGGCTCAGGCTTCTGAGAGAAAGGCAGGCATTGAACTAAAGGCAGTGTTGGAGGCAATGTACATTGAATCAATATCCTGCAAATGTTGTAACTTTCTGGGGTAAATTGTCATCTTTAATGCCTGGGCAATAATTTGGTGCAGCGGATCAACCTCCCATTGTAGATTTCTTTGGAATGAAAATCGGGCAGGGGCTGATTGCAATTTTAGCCTGAGGCCTGAGCAGTGGGGCAGTGATGTCTTCCCTGTCAGGCTAAGCCTGGCAGGAGATGCATCGAGGACCAGAAGAGCCAGGCAAGGTAAGTTGTTTAAAAAAATGTTTTAGTTTTTTTTGTGTGCCAGGAGGAGCAGGAATAAATTTATGAGCATTGCAAGAAAACTTTGGGCCTCTCCTCTGTTGGGCTTTCCTCTCCAACCGCTATCCCTGTCAGACCAATCTCAATTTATCTTAGTGCTGCAGGCCTTTCCCTCCAATCCCCAGTAACAGCCTCCTGCCTCCGACATCGTAGAACCAGGGTGTGGATCTGGCCAGGAGTCCAACAAGCTCCATTTGAATGAAAGCCATGAGTTGATGGGGCTGAAATTGCTCACCGCTGGAAATGGGGCGCACCTAGCCTGTTTCTGGTGATTTTACAGGCATGGTGGATGCGGTGGCCTCTTGAACGAAATTCCGCTATTTGTGTTTTTTTGGGCAGACCGGAGGTCGGTCATAATGGGGGCGGATATGCAACAGTAAGTGGAAGTTGGGGGTGGCAGAGTGGCCACCGCTGTCAGTCATCAGCGGGATTCATTCACGGAATATGGGCACCACTGGCAAAGCCAGCATTTATTGCCCATCCCTAATTGGCCTTGAAAAGGTGCTTGAGCCGCCTTCTTGAGCACTACAGTTTGTGTGGTGAAGGTACTCTCACAGTGCTGTTCGGGAGGGAGATTCAGGATTTTGACCCAGCTATGTTGAAGGAATGGCGATATATTTCCAAGTCAGGATGCTATGTGACTTGGAGGGGAACTTGAAGGTGGTGGTGATTCTATGCACCTGACACCTTTGTCCTTCTAGATGGTAGAGGTCGTGGGTTTGGGAGGTGCTGTCAAAGAGGCCTCGGTGAGTTGCTGCAGAGCATCTTGTAGATGGTAGACACTGCAGCCACGGTGCACTGGTGATGGAGGGAGTGAATGTTTAAGGTGGTGGATGGGTACTGTTGATGTAAATATAATTTTGCTAAGTTTATCCAAACATCCTAATACTATAATTTTTTTACTTTTGAAGTAATTGGTAACATTGGGCTCAATTTTGGCCAGGGGATGCTGTTTTTTTGGAGTATTTTTTTTTTGGCGTAACTTAAAAATCCCCATTTTCCCCAATCAATTTGCACCAGCGTAACTGAGTTAGTTACGATTTTTTTAGGTTTGTTTTTTTTCTCAAAAGGGGGCGTTCCCAGCCACCTACGCCAGTTCTGCTCATTTAGGCAACTTTGGCCAGCTAATAGTTACTCCAGTTATACTTAGGCCAGCGTATGTGGACACATCAGAAAATACTTGCGGAGAGATAAGGGGCTAGATTTTACATTTTTGTGCACATTGCCCAAAAATGGGCGTTATTTCTGGCATGCGTGGTAAAAAATGGGTTTTCAAATCATTGGCTTCTTGCCCATTCTCAAAGCACCTAGTTTCCATTTTTGAAATTGGGTGTTACCGCGAGCGATATGAAATGGGCGGTAGCGTTAAATCTCGCTGACCTTCTGCCGTAAAGTGTCGCCGTCCTTAGCAATGGCATGGCAACGCTCGATTCTCATGATTCAGGAGGTCAAGGGTCATCATGACATGCGCAGAGAGAGTGAGCTGAGAGGGACTGAAAGCGTGTGGCTGTGGTGTGTCCTTGATTGGCTGTTGTGGGAGGCACGAGGGAGATTCATCAGTAGCAAAAGGCTTGCTAAGCACCAAGAACATAGTTGGCACCGAGTTTTTGTCCAACAAATAAGAGACAACATGGAAGGGATGGTGGAGGCCTGGAGCTGGTAGCCAGGAACACAAGTGGCAGAGGGCTCCCAGTGGTCCCGGAGTGCGGCACTGCACCTCAAAGTGCCGCACCCCCATTGCCAACCACACAGAAGAGCCAGGAGCAACATCTTGCTTCTGGCTCGGAGCATGTTCCCACCTCAGGACCGTCCTCTCCCGTATCTGTCCAAACAGCGGTTCGGCTGTCATCCCCCACCTCCCCTCAACCCCACCCCCCACCCCTGCCAATGAAACATAGAAACATAGAAACATAGAAAATAGGTGCAGGAGTAGGCCATTCGGCCCTTCTAGCCTGCACCGCCATTCAATGAGTTCATGGCTGAACATTCAACTTCAGTACCCCATTCCTGCTTTCTCGCCATACCCCTTGATCCCCCTAGTAGTAAGGACCTCATCTAACTCCTTTTTGAATATATTTAGTGAATTGGCCTCAACAACTTTCTGTGGTAGAGAATTCCACAGGTTCACCACTCTCTGGGTGAAGAAGTTCCTCCGCATCTCGGTCCTAAATGGCTTACCCCTTATCCTTAGACTGTGACCTCTGGTTCTGGACTTCCCCAACATTGGGAACATTCTTCCTGCATCTAACCTGTCTAACCCCGTCAGAATTTTAAATGTTTCTATGAGGTCCCCTCTCATTCTTCTGAACTCCAGTGAATACAAGCCCAGTTGATCCAGTCTTTCTTGATAGGTCAGTCCCGCCATCCCGGGAATCAGTCTGGTGAACCTTCGCTGCACTCCCTCAATAGCAAGAATGTCCTTCCTCAGGTTAGGAGACCAAAACTGTACACAATACTCCAGGTGTGGCCTCACCAATGCCCTGTACAACTGTAGCAACACCTCCCTGCCCCTGTACTCAAATCCCCTTGCTATGAAGGCCAACATGCCATTTGCTTTCTTAACCGCCTGCTGCACCTGCATGCCAACCTTCAATGACTGATGTACCATGACACCCAGGTCTCTTTGCACCTCCCCTTTTCCTAATCTGTCACCATTCAGATAATAGTCTGTCTCTCTGTTTTTACCACCAAAGTGGATAACCTCACATTTATCCACATTATACTTCATCTGCCATGCATTTGCCCACTCACCTAACCTATACAAGTCGCTCTGCAGCCTCACAGCATCCTCCTCGCAGCTCACACTGCCACCCAACTTAGTGTCATCCGCAAATTTGGAGATACTACATTTAATCCCCTCATCTAAATCATTAATGTACAGTGTAAACAGCTGGGGCCCCAGCACAGAACCTTGCGGTACCCCACTAGTCACTGCTTGCCATTCTGAAAAGTACCCATTTACTCCTACTCTTTGCTTCCTGTCTGACAACCAGTTCTCAATCCATGTCAGTACACTACCCCCAATCCCATGTGCTCTAACTTTGCACATCAATCTCTTGTGTGGGACCTTGTCGAACGCCTTCTGAAAGTCCAAATATACCACATCAACTGGTTCTCCCTTATCCACTCTACTGGAAACATCCTCAAAAAATTCCAGAAGATTTGTCAAGCATGATTTCTCTTTCACAAATCCATGCTGACTTGGACCTATCATGTCACCTCTTTCCAAATGCACTGCTATGACATCCTTAATAATTGATTCCATCATTTTACCCACTACCGATGTCAGGCTGACCGGTCTATAATTCCCTGTTTTCTCTCTCCCTCCTTTTTTAAAAAGTGGGGTTACATTGGCTACCCTCCACTCCATAGGAACTGATCCAGAGTCAATGGAATGTTGGAAAATGACTGTCAACGCATCCACTATTTCCAAGGCCACCTCCTTAAGTACTCTGGGATGCAGTCCATCAGGCCCTGGGGATTTATCGGCCTTCAATCCCATCAATTTCCCCAACACAATTTCCCGGCTAATAAGGATTTCCCTCAGTTCCTCCTCCTTACTAGACCCCCCGACCCCTTTTATAACCGGAAGGTTGTTCATGTCCTCCTTCGTGAATACCGAACCAAAGTACTTGTTCAATTGGTCCGCCATTTCTTTGTTCCCCGTTATGACTTCCCCTGATTCTGACTGCAGGGGACCTACGTTTGTCTTTACTAACCTTTTTCTCTTTACATATCTATAGAAACTTTTGCAATCCGTCTTAATGTTCCCTGCAAGCTTCTTCTCATACTCCATTTTCCCTGCCCTAATCAAACCCTTTGTCCTCCTCTGCTGAGTTCTAAATTTCTCCCAGTCCCCAGGTTCACTGCTATTTCTGGCCAATTTGTATGCCACTTCCTTGGCTTTAATACTATCCCTGATTTCCCTTGATAGCCACGGTTGAGCCACCTTCCCTTTTTTATTTTTATGCCAGACAGGAATGTACAATTGTTGTAGTTCATCCATGCGGTCTCTAAATGTCTGCCATTGCCCATCCACAGTCAACCCCTTAAGTATCATTCGCCAATCTATCCCAGCCAATTCACACCTCATACCTTCAAAGTTAGCCTTCTTTAAGTTCTGGACCATGGTCTCTGAATTAACTGTTTCATTCTCCATCCTAATGCAGAATTCCACCATATTATGGTCACTCTTCCCCAAGGGGCCTCGCACAACGAGATTGCTAATTAATCCTCTCTCATTACATAACACCCAGTCTAAGATGGCCTCCCCCCTAGTTGGTTCCTCGACATATTGGTCTAAAAAACCATCCCTTATGCACTCCATAAAATCCTCCTCCACCGTATTGCTTCCAGTTTGGTTAGCCCAATCTATGTGCATATTAAAGTCACCCATTATAACTGCTGCACCTTTATTGCACGCACCCCTAATTTCATGTTTGATGCCCTCCCCAACATCACTACTACTGTTTGGAGGTCTGTACACAACTCCCACTGACGTTTTTTGCCCTTTGGTGTTCTGCAGCTCTACCCATATAGATTCCACATCATCCAAGCTAATGTCCTTCCTAACTATTGCCTTAATCTCCTCCTTAACCAGCAATGCTACCCCACCTCCTTTTCCAAGCATCACGTGAGGAGCTCCTCAGCTAGGTGGCTTGAAGTCAGGAGGGGAAGGGGTAGAGGTGGGGAGGAGAAGCCGGGGTGGGGGGGGGCGGGGGGGCGAGGGTGGGGTAAAGAGTTGGTTTGTACAGAAATACTGATGATTTCAGACAACTGTTCAGTTTAAATGTTTTTTAATTAACAAAACCTTGTTGCGCATTGGCACAGATAGCTGCACCGTTACACTCTGGTGATTCCTTAACATCAAAGGGTATAATTACACTTAACTTCAATCAACTTAAACTTTAACTGTCACCAAGGTGATGCCCACCATTGATGTATGACCTGCACACCCAGCAACCAACGTTCTTTCAGGCAAAGTGCTCATTGGTGACCTCCAGATGTAAGGCTCTTGCAGCTATCATGCCACCGCAGGCCCTTTCATGCGGTCTACAGGGGGGCAGGGGCATGGCCTAAGCATCAGCCTCATTGTCTAGGCCGATGTCAGCGTCCGCCTCCTCTTCCTCTCTCTGCTGAGGTGGACTGCCAGACTCATCAGGCAATTATTGTCCCCTCCTGATAGCCAAGTTGTGCAGCATGGAGCACACCACCACGAATTGAGCTACCTGCTCAGGGTGGTATTGGAGCTCGCCTCCTGAGTGGTCCAGGCATCTAAAGTGCTGCTTAAGCACTCCAATGCTTTTCTCCACGATATTGCGAGTAGCTCGGTGATTCTCGTTGTATCACCTCTTGGCTTCCGTGTGCGTGTCACGCCGGGGTGTCATCAGCCAGATGGTGAGGCCATATCCTTTGACACCAAGCATCCAGCATTGACCTTGTGGCTGATTGTTAAACAAGTCAGATACAGTGTTCTCATGCAGGATGTGAGCATCATGGATGCTGCCCGGAAATTTAGCATTCACTGCCAATATAATTTGCTGGTGGTTGACAATGAGTTGGACATTCAGGGAGTGGAATCACTTGCGGTTCCTGAAAACCTCTGCATCAGGTGCCCACATCGCGATGTGCATACAGTCTATTGCTCCCTGCACTTAGGGGAAGTTTGCAATTCTGGAGAATCCTAGAGCCCTCTCACTCTGTGCCTCCCTGGTCATAGGGAAGCTGCTCAAGTCTCTCCTCACAAGGCCTCAGTGACCTGTCTAATGCAGAAAATATGTGGCATGCTGAAGCAGACCACAAATGTCGACAGTTGAGGCCTTAAAAGAACCCGAGGCGTAGAACGACAGTGCTGTGGTGACTTTGACTTCGACGGACATTGAAGTACTGATGGTGCTGGCAGGCTGCAGATCTCCCCTTATGAGCTGGCATATGTCAGTGATAACCTCTTTGTGGAAGCGCAGTCTCCAAAGGCAGGTGGTGTCGGACAATTCGCGGTAAGCCTGCTTCTCCCTGTACTTCCGGGGGTGTAACATCTGGTCCTCCTCATCAGTCTGGCACATCTTACATTGGTTACATAATGTTGTGGAGCATTCCTTCGGTGATGTCGAGTCTGCTGCATGTAATTGGTCATCAAGAGGGGGAGAGAAAGGACAGGCCCCATTGCACTAGCTCTCTGTTCTCCACTGATTGGTCATAAACAATGAATGTCCCGACGAAGACACCTATTAAATTCCAATCGGTCACAGTACGGTCAATATGTTTGTACACATGTTCACACCAACTCCAATGACCTCCAGACTACATCTGAATTCCCCCGAGGTTGAAGCACAGCAGCCTTTGAAAGGATGCGACTTGTGATGTAGAACATGGCGTCTATAACGCTGTGATTAGTTCCGGTTAGTTCCACTTTTTCCGGGCGGTTTTTTGGGTGAGCGATATTGTGGGCGATATGTGTACGAGGTGGTAAAAGTTATGCTGGGCGATCTCATGGCCGCTAGTTTCGGCAAATGTGATCTTTACGACAAAAAAAGTGGGCGGGTGGTATTATTGAATCGCGGCGTTAATTCCATGCGGAAACTAACCCTGGGCGATATTATGGGTGTTGATTTCGCCCATTCTGATGATTCCGCCCAAAGAAAGTGGGCGGGTGATATTATTTTTTCCCGGCATGACACACATGGGGAAAGTAATGCTCGGTGATAAGTTTCCGAAAAATGCCCGTCAGGTTCCATTTTGTGGCTAAATGGGTGATATCTGGGCGTTATACGTCATTTCAGCGGTAAAAAGGATGTTAAGTGGGCATTAAGCATGCAAAAAAAGTGGAAAATATACCCCAAAGAAATTGGCACAGGTAGGTACATCGGAGGGCATTTGGCCTGGGATAGGTGGGGGAAGTGGAAAGGACCTGCACCTAAACCACCAAGCCTTAGAAACCACCAAACCTTGCAAACAACAAGTATTAAAAAGTTAATAAGAAATAAAAAATTGAAGTAAGTCCTACCTGTATCTTCAAACTCAGCCCGGGAAAGCAGCGGGCCTGCCGGTGAGGGAAGCAACTTGGCCTGGGTTAGGAGTGGGAGTGATTGAACTGGCCGCCATCGGGATTCAACAGAAAGGCTGCAGCAAGCAAATCAATGGAGTGGCTGGGAACGAGGTGCGATTGAACTGGCTGGCATTGGGATTCAACGGAGAGGCTGCAGCAAGCAAATCAACGAGAGGCTTGGATGGGGCGGGTGGGGGGGTGTGGGTGTTGCAGGTGGAGTGAGGGAGGAAGGGAGCTGGCAAGCATCGGGGGCCACAGAGAGGTAGAGGTTGCAATTCAACGGAGAGGCTGGGGGTGGGGGGAGGGAGAGAGGTCACAAGACTCAACGGGGGAGGAGAGAGGAGAGAGAGGTCACAAGACTCAAGGGGTGGAGAGGAGGGAGAGAGTGGACACATGACTCAAGGAGGTGGGGTGAGGGGGAGAGGAGAGGACAAAAGACCTTTGGGTGTGTTCCATCCAAACAGACCTTGGGGGGAGAGAAGGAGAGAAAGAACTGCAAACCTGCGCTGCCTGCTTTCCTGCCGTTTTGACCTTCTTTGAAAGTTGAACTTTAAGTATGGGGGCACTACTGACAATGCCTTACCTTTTGCAAGCATTCTGCATCATTGTGCTACATAGGAGACAACTGATTAGAGCTCATCACATCAGGAACATCAGAACCCATAGGCTGCTAGGCAGCAGGCCTTACCCACGTCGACAATTTCGAGTCAGGCATTAGTACCTGCACCTGAATGATGCAGAATGTGTCAGAACACTGCGTTTCCGCTGAGAAGTGTAAGGGTGGTCCCGGGGATCAGGTTCACCTCTGACCTACTTGAGCGGTTCGAATCGCACTCACTCCCTTGGGTTCGAGACTCTGGGTTTATTTGGGGGGTGTGATAAAGTGCAAAGGACAACTGGTTTGATGCAAAAGAACTTTGACTTTATTACAGACAAGAAAATACAATGTCAAATCTATAATCACTCTAATAAAGAACAATACATTACACATTCAAAGGGGGTTACAGTAAAAATTACACCTCCCACCTCCAAATATCTAATTGTAGCTAGGTTAGACTCCAGGGCAGGCAGGGACTATGCTTACCAATCCTTTCTGGTCAGTTAGCGGTAGTTCGCGATTTTGGGATTAGTTGAATTCTGTAGGTTCTGCTTGCCATACCCCGAACATCAGAGAAGACTTCTTAACTGCGCAATCTTCAGTTGGGTTGAGTCCGCTGATGCGGTAAGATGCGTTTTGGATCTATAGGGTAAGTATCCGGTTTCCTTCATTAGAAATAGGTTCCTCATCTCTTTAGGTAATGTTTTCACCTGTTGGTAGTCAGGGCTTAGATTGTAGAGTGGAAACTTTTGATTATTCGGTTTCTTTCTGTTGGAGTTTTGTTTCGAGTTTGGTTGATTGAGGTGGTTTTTTATTGGTACCACGTTGGCTGTGGTTGGTTGCTGCCCCGATGGTGATGTTCTTCCTTCCTTCAGAACTTCAGGACTTTGAGGCTGGAGAAGTGAGTTTACAACTGTCACATTGGTTTCTCCCCCTTCTTGATGACATGTGCATAGTATGGTACTAGGCATAGTATGGCATACCCTCGGTTGTATGGCATATCCTCTGTTCTATGGTTTGAGCTGTCCTAATCGTCACGCCGAATCAGTCCAGAGGTCTTTGTTTAAAATTGGCGGGCTTGACATTTCTTTGTAACATTTTGGCGGGCTGGTTAAAAGTTAATATGTCTTGGGTGGGTTGCTCTTCTAAATCTGTTTCCTGATGGAAATATTAGCTTGGTAATCACAATGTCCTTTTGTGCTTGGTTTTCACATTTGGGCTGTAGTGGGCCCTTTGTTCTTATTCATGTTGAAGGTGGCTTTTCTCAGTTTAATCTGATGGTTGGCCATCTCTGAGTTATTGTTGTAATGTTAATGTCTCTTGTGGAGAAGGGTTTTCGAATATCCATTTCTCCAGACAATTCACTTTAGTTCCAACACCCAGACAGTTCCAATAATCAAGCTGGCTCCTTCAGTTCCTTAGGCCCACCCACAGACTATGGGATAAGTATTAAATTTGTCTTGTAAAAGTCCAAATTTTGATTAAAGTTCATAGTTTCTTCCATAAGCACTTTAGGATTTCAAACTTTCCGGTAGATAGTCCCAAATTAAATTTCCTTTCCAATGAACCCAAACACTGTGGGGGGGTTCCCGTGAATTTTGACCTTTCAGTCCCCCCGTGACACTCTACACTTTTGAGTGTCAAGCAAGGTAAGCAAAATTCCTGATCCCGAGAGTCAACCTTCCCCGTATTTATACTGGCTAAACATTAACGTGCATCCCCCTTTGAAATGCAATGTAATTTACGGGCAAATACAATCACTACAATTCAGTTACAGCATAGAGGGGGTATGATGCCCCTCTTTTACTTGGTTTTCACAGTAAAATAACGGTACACAGTCAAACACAACTTTAAGTTTTGCAAAAATAAAAGGTACATAGTCAAACACATTTCAAGTAACACTCTTACAACACTCGATATTTTGCAGTTTACAGCAGGCAAAATCAAACACAAATTAAACATGGTTGTATGGTGTCACCCCTCCCTGTGCGATTCCCAAGTTCGGTAAAGGAGCGTATAGCACCCTTTGGTGCCTGACCTGACAGCCTCTGCATTACACTCGGCAAGTGAGATACCATAAGTAAAGAATAATTGCGAAGTGACAGATAACTAAACTGTGGGAAACGATTCGGATCCAGACTGGGGCTTCTATATTTCTGAAAAGCTCCCACCAAGGCAGAATTGTGATCTCGAGAATCTTTTTCCCTATCTCAATTGTTTTCTGTTCGAGAGTGTAGAAATGTTTTGTGAGATAATTACAGCTTTTAGCAGAGCGGTAAGATGTTCGGGTAGAGGGGGAATTGCATAGCCAAAATGTACAACATAACCCTGCAGGTTTGTAATGTTTTCCTTCACAGTGAGGTGGACAGTGGAGGGTTCAGGAATGGGGACAATCCGTTCCTGGACCACTTGAACTGATGCCTCAGGTTTGAAGCAAAAACTGCTGTCACTTACCAGACACCAGAAGTGTTTATGTTGGTAGTGGGGCGCACTGGTGGTGACACAATATGTCCCACCCCCTATGTATGCTACCTGTGGAGGGACATGGTCCTGTGCCATTACTTCCATGGTGCAGTTACTAGGCTGTGCGCCAGCAGCTTTAAACCCACACTGTGACTGTGAATGGGCACTCAAGTACTGGGGACACAATATTAAGTGTGCACCCTGGCTCCGGCACCCGGAGAGGTCAGTACCTGTTACAGCGTGCTCCCACTTTATGACATAGGGCGGGACCGCTGCAAAACGAATGTGTGCACCTCCCTGAATAACTCCAATGTTCTCCACCTGGTATACCGGTGCGGGTCGGGCTGTCCCACCCATGACCAGCATTCTTAGTACTATTCCCATAATGGTGTGGATAGATTTCCCACAGTCTACTGGGACAGGGTAGGCCTCAGAGGCCAGGTGGAGCTGGCATGGGCTTAGTGAATTGCTGTATGGGTGGAGGGCTGCGAGGTGCTTGTTCCTGATCCAAGAGGGGAATAAACCTTGTTTTAAATCCTCCAGGTTGTTGTGGCCCTTGCCCAACTACCATGCCCCATACAGTACGCACACCTTGTTTTGTGCGGCCTGGTCCGAAGCGTTTCTATCCTCCCATATAAGTGCATTCACTGTCTGTGCATGTTTTTCCAGCTCAGCTACAATTTCTTTTAAATGGACAGTCATAGCCTGGTCCTTGTGTAGTTCTGAACCTACTACTGTGTTCTCTTGTTTCAGGATTTTCCTCAATTGGTTCTTTAAACCATTTATCTGTGTTTGCAGTGCTATGTCATCTAAGCTACTTATTACAGAGGATCCTGTACTGTAGGCAGTAAAAACGTCGTTTATTAATCCCCTTCTAGGTCTTCCCGAGCCCATGGTGTCCCTAGAATTTAGGGTGTATAGGTCTGCTTTGTCTACATTTCCAAAGTCTAACTAATAAAATTTCTTGAACATCTCTGCAAGTAGGGCCTGGCATAGCAGCTGTTTCCTTCGGGCACCATGCAGGTAGGTGTACCTCGGTAAGGTTTAAAATTACTGAAGCTACTGCATAATGTACCCCCTGGTATAACACTTTTTCTGCCTGTACCAATACTAATCCGTTCCCAGGTCCCTTGGTGGTGGTAGGACATCTATCTATTACTGTGCGTATTAGCGGGGTTGCGAACAGGGGTTTCTTAATGTGTGCTCTTAGTTCGGTAGCATTAATTGGGAGTGGGGAGTGTGGGACCGCGCACCCATGTAGGCTAGAGTCCCATCCCATCCCTTCCCCTTCATCTTGCCATTGCCTGGCGAAGGCGACCGATATACCTGCGGGACAAGTATTCTCTGATCCCCACATGCAAAAATAAATTCATTGTTCGGATTCCCACCATTTGTCCCAACACACTTTTACTTCTCCCCGTGTCCCCGTGATGGTGCGGTACGTATCATTACCGAATCTTTCCCAGTCCAATTCCTGGTCCCATGCGTCCTTGCTGAGTTTTCTGAGCCACCACCATCTTCCCAGGGGAATCTTTCCTTTGTAAGTCAAACATACACGTTTTCCCTCTGTAACACTGACTCAGGCAGCGATGATCTGTATCCGGGGGCATGGAACTGAGGCCTCCCCATAGGTAAAGCCTTCCTGGCTGGAGTAGCGGGTAGAATTAGATCCCAGCCACCCTGGCCATCTTCCCTCGTGGGTGTAAACGGCGAGTTCTTCCACGCCTGGGGTGCCACCACCGGCGGTTACGATCGGTGCTCTTTCTCCTGAACATCTGTAAATGAGGGATTCTTCCACGTCTCCTCGGTCACCGCTGCTCATCCTTATCAGGACAAGCAGGAACAGGACCTTTCTCATGTTGTTCTCTTTCCTGTAGGGGCACATAAAACAGATTGTCTAGCCCTGAGAAAGTTCTCTGGCTTGACAAAGATGACCGAGTTCCAAATCGGGCTCTCTTCCTTTCAGACATAGTATTGTCTTTAATTACTGGCTGTCTTATTCAGTTCCTTGTGGACTGATGTCTGCTTCTAACTTTTATCTCACAGCCATTTTGCTTGTTATCTCACCGGTGCTTCCCTTAATAGTTATACCGGTAGATTCTTCTTACTCCTGGGTATTACCTGGCCTATGCCTCTTTTAATAGCTGCACAGGTTGGTTCTTTTCCTTACCCCAGTAACTAACACATATATCACTATCATTACATAAACGAATGCTACACTACACTAAATTACTCACTAGACATAGTTAAATTCATATCGTACTATATATGTACATCTGCCACCTGTCTGCTGGTGGCCAGGTTAATTCCTGACTTCTTTCTTTCTTCTTTTGCCCCTGGGTGTCCAGCAGGGCTGGTAGTAAGTCGGCCTGTACCACAGGACCCGGAGTGTCCTGACCGGGCATGGGTCTGAGTCCCACACTATCAGGGGAACATCCCCTCCAGTGCTGCAGCACACTGTTCCTTTGGGGGTGGCTGCCTGGTTCGTTTCATCCCCTGGGGGTTCTGTCTGGTCGAGGCCTGCGGGCTGGGTCTCCCACTTGGTGGCTTGTCCACCGCTATCTCTTCTGGGCTACTGTCTGGGTGTCCCTGCTCGCGGGCTAGTCTCTGACCTGAGGTACCCTTTTGCAGCTGGTCCCTTTCCCGAGGCTGAACCATTCAAATTGGAGCACTGGTAACCACGGTGTCTTTGGCCATGGTGTGTGGGGAGTCCTTCTTAAGGCTCTGGCTACTGGGGGTGCCTCCGAGTCCCAAATGATTGGGGGGACAGCTCCTCCAGTAACACAGTCCACCGCCCCTCTAGGTGCAGTCTGTGGGTCCGCCACATCCCCTGTGGGATTTCCACAATCGGGGGCTGCTGGCTGGGGGTGCCTGTCTTTAGTACGGTTTACAGCTTTTGTCTGTCCCTTACGTTTAGCTGCTGCCCCGGGTTGAAAAGTTTGCACTGATTTATGTGGAACCACTTTGTACGGCGGGGCAATTTTATGGCATAGACCATGGGGCTTGCCTTGTCGACAATGTGGTATGGTCCCATGTACAGTGCCTCAAAGACCCCTACTATAGTGTACTTCCTCACCATAACCTGGTCCCCTATCTGCCACTCATAATGCTTGCGGGGTTCTAGCAGCAGTCGGTTGCTCCGATGCTGTTTTCCCATGTTGTTAGCAGCCTGACAGTGAATCTGTTTCAGGTGTTCAAACAGATTCCTGACAAAGCTGTCCCGGTTTGTTTCCCTAAGCTGACCTTCCGTGAGTACCGGGGTTAACACATGGGTGGGGGTTCGCATGGCTCTGCCGTTCATGAGCTCGTACGGGGAGTACCCCGTGCTCTTTGACTGGCTGGCCCGGATCCCCATGAGGACCAGTGGTAGGACCTCTACCCAATCCTTGGGTGAGTGCCCTGTCTCTTTGCGCAGCCTTTCTTTAATAGTGCGGTTTAAACGCTCCACAGGCCCGGATGACTGCGGGTTGTGGGCGACATGCCATTTCCCTTTGATGCCGAGTACCTTAAGGGTCTCCTGTATCACCTGCCTGGTGAAGTGACTCCCTTGGTCGGACTCCACGTATTGTGGTAGTCCCAATCGGGAGAACACTTCTCTGTCCAGGATCCTGGCTGTTCCAGGGCAGTGGCTGTTAGGCATGAGAAGGCTTCCAATAATTTGGTGAATACGTCCACCAATACTAGGCAGTACTTGTAGCCTCCCTGGGCAATGGGTAGGGGCCCAATGTAATCGATTTGGATCTACTGCCAGGGTCCCTTCACCTTCCTGATATGTCCCATCGACACCTTTCTTTTCTGGGGGTCGGGGTTGTTGGCCGCACACACCAGGGCAGCTAGCACAGAACTTGCGGACGTCTTCCCTGAGTCCTGGCCACCACTCTGCCTATTCCACCCGTTGCCAAGTAGTTTCAGGTCCGTGGTGTCCTGCTCCTGGGCCCTCGTGGGCCAGCTGGAGAAATTCTCTCTGGTGTTGTTGCAGTACTACCCATTGCTCCCCCCTGAACAGCATGCCTTCTTTAATGGCAACTGCTGCGGTGCCGTATGGGCCTTCTACCTTTTTCCCTTTAGCTAGTGTGTTCAGGACAGTTTTGAAGATGGGGTCTTGGGTCTGAACTGTTTTTAGGCCCGGCAGCAAAGATATCCCTGCCTTCCCTGCCG
Organism: Pristiophorus japonicus; assembly: GCF_044704955.1. Taxonomy (NCBI): domain Eukaryota; kingdom Metazoa; phylum Chordata; class Chondrichthyes; family Pristiophoridae; genus Pristiophorus; species Pristiophorus japonicus. Next base: position 135,742,139 of record NC_091981.1, on the reverse strand, counting down.
TCCCCATCCAGCCCCTGACTGCTGCGATGGGTCCTGAGTTGGACAGATCCCAGGGCTTGCCCGTGCAGGCACCTTGCTTGGCCAACGTATCAGCCTGCTGGTTTCCCTCACTATGGGGTTCAGCGGTGGAATGTGCCTTCACCTTATGTATATAGATATTCCCTTTCTCCCCAACGGCTTTCATGATCTTTTCCAGTAGGGGCTTAATTGCCCAGGGTCTCCCGCCTGCGGATGTGTATCCGCGGTGGAACCAAATAGCCAGATACTCCGTACACGAATTGCATGTGAACATACTGTCTGAGCAAATCGTGCATCGGGTAGGGAATTCTTCGGGGTGTGTGACTACGTACACCATCACAGACAGTTCAGCATGTTGGGCGTTCATAGTATTGGGGAGATTAATCGCCAGGGCAATGCCTGCCTCAGGGTCATAAACTCCGCAACCTGTGAGTCGTTCACCCGCAGATACCATGCTTGAACCGTCCACATAGACCTCTCAGCTTGTGGGGTGTAACCCAGTCCGAAAGCCTATGTCAATTTCCCATACCCCGTCTACGGAACACCGGTGGGCTGTCCCTGGATAAATCATGTTGGCTGCGAGCCTGGCTCGCAGAGACCCCTTACCCGTAGGTCCATTTGGGAGAGGAGCAGGGTCCAGCGAGCAATGCGGGCACTGCTCACTGTCCCGTCCTTGATTCTCCCGACTAGAAACATTTGGGTGGGCGTATGGTGATAAGGAGTGTGATAGGGGACCCCCCTGTGAAGATGAGTGATCTTTTCAGAGCCCAGTGAGTGGCTAGGAGGGGCCTCTCACAGTTAGAGTATCCCTTCTCCACGTCCATGAGTATCCTGGAGGAGTAGACCACTGGCCTCAGCCGGCCATGCCGTTCTTGGAGCAGTACTGCGCTCAGGCTGTCCCCACTGGCTGCTAACTCCAGGAAAAACTCTTTACCTCCATCGATGGCCCCTAGGGCTGGTGCGATCTGCAGGTCTTTCTTGAGTTGGATAAATGCTGCCTCGCAATCTTCATCCCATTCCCACTCCACTCCCTTGTGTAGGAGTTGGAGCAGAGGGGCTGCGGTGGCTGCATAATCCTCAATGAGATCTCTGTAGTACCTGGTTAGCCCTAGAAAAGATCTTACTCCTGTTACTGTGTTGGGAGCGGGTAACTTCTGCACAGCTTCCCTTCTAGCTTTGTCAATGGCTCTTTCCCCAGCGCGTACAGCCAATCCCAGGAATTTTACTTCAGGCCGATCTGTGCCTTCTTGGGGTTTACTTTAAACATTTCTTCTTTCAGCAGCTCCAGCAGTTCAGCCAGAAGTGGGCCATGCTCCTCCACCTCATCGGTGAACAGGAACAGGTCATCCACATACTGTACTAGCTGCTAGGGTCTGCTCAAGCTCTTTATACAGTTGGCCATACATTGATGAAAAATACTGGGGCTGTTGTGGAAACCCTGAGGGAGACAGTTCCAAGTGTATTGCTGTCCTTTAAAGGAAAAAGCAGAATCTTCCCTTCTTAAAGGTATGGACCAGAACTCATTGGAAATATCCAGCACCGTGAAGGTGGTCACGGAGGCTGGGATACTTCCAATGAGGTCGGCGACAGCAGCAATGGTGGGTGCACAGGCAGGGATGTTACGATTGTGTACTCAATAGTCCACCGTGGCTCTCCAGGAGTTGTCCGGTTTCTTAACCGGCCACAATGGAGAGTTCACATGGGTAGCTATTGGTCTCAATAACTCCTGTTTAACCAGAGAACCCAAGTCTGTTTCCATGTCTGCCTCCGCCTCCCTGGGGAAGTTGTACTGTTTCTGTGATCAGGTCATGGGGTCCCCATCTATGCTAACCTCGACCCGGTTTATTCTCCCACAGTCGTGTTTGTGAGTGGCAAAAGCTGCAAGGTTTTTTCTCACATATTCTTGGTATTCTATTGGAATTGTTTAATGATTCAAGGTCGTAACCCTCTTTTAGCTTCATGGTGCACACCGTCCCTTTTCCCTGTTTTCCTGGGATAACGTCGGAGAAGACTTCTTACTGCGCAATCTTCAGTTGGGTTGAGTCCGCTGATGCTGTAAGGCATGTTTTGGATCTATGGGGTAAGTACCCAGTTTTCTTCATTAGAAATAGGTTTAAAGTCCCGTTAGGTAATGTTTTCACCTGTTGGTAGTCAGGGCTTAGATTGTAGAGTGGAAACTTTTGATTCTTTGGTTTCTTTCTGTTAGAGTTTTGTTTCGAGTTTGGTTGATCGAGGTGGTTTTTCGTTGGTACCACGTTGGCTGTGGTCAGTTGATGCCGAGATGGTGATGTTCTTCCTTCCTTCAGGACTTCAGGACTTTGAGGCTGGAGAAGTTAGTTTACAACTGTTGCGTTGGTTTCTCCCCCTTCTGGATGACATGAGCGTAGTATGGTACTAGGCATAATATGGCATACCCTTGGTTGTATGGCATATCCCCTGTTAAAACAGGGGGCCAGCTATATAGTTTGAGCTGTCCTAATCTTCGTGCCAAATCAGTCCAGAATTCTTTGTTTAAAATTGGCGGGCTTGACATTTCTTTGTAACATTTTGGCGGGCTGGTTAAAAGTTAATATGTCTTGGGTGGGTTGCCCTTCTAAAGCTCTTTCCTGATGGAAATATTAGCTTGGTAATCACAATGTCCTTTTGTGCTTGGTTTTCGCATACAGGCTGTAGTGGGCCCTTTGTTCTTATTCATGTTGAATATGGCTTTTCACAGTTTAGTTTGATGGCTGGCCATCTCTGAGTTATTGTTGTAATGTTAATGTCTCTTGTGGAGAAGGTTTTTCGAATATCCATTTCTCCAGACAATTCACTTTAGTCCCAACACCCAAACAGTTCCAGTAATCAAGCTGGCTCCTTCAGTTCCTTAGGCCCACCTACAGACTTGAATTTGTCTTGTAAAAGTCCAAAATTCGATTAAAGTTCGTAGTTTCTTCCATAAGCACTTTAGGATTTCAAACTTTCCGGTAGATAGTTCCAAATAAAATTTCCTTTCCAATGAGCTCAAACACTGGGGGGGGGGGCGGTTTCCGTGAATTTTGACCTTTCAGAAGTTGTCCATGAGATCTGTGAGTTGCTGAGACCAGACCTACAGCTGAGCAGTGGCAGGTGGACTGCTTTGTCAGTTGAAGTGAAGGTTACAGCTGCACTTTCATTCTATGCTTTCAGATCGTTTCAAGCTACAACTGGAGATGTGTGCGCCATCTCTCAACATGCAATACATGTCTCCATTCGCCAGATCATGGCTGCACTGTCTGTGCAGAGGAATGACTTCTTCAAGTTCCCAATGACTGCCCAAGCAATCCGTGACAGGGCTGTGGCGTTCTCAAGGACTGCTGGCTTCCAAAAAATACAGGGCTGCATTGATTGCACCCACAGCGCCTTGCGGGCACCTTTGGAGGATGCCGTGTTGTTCAGGAATAGAAAAGGCTTCCACTCCATTAATGTGCAGCTCGTGTGTGACGACATGCATCGCATCATGTCAGTCGATGCAAGATACCCTGGCAGCACCCATGATGCGTTCATCCTACGCAACAGCATTATATCTGCCATATTTGAGCAGCAGCCAGAAGGACAGAGCTGGCTACTGGGAGACAAAGGGTACGGCCTCATCACCTGGCTCATGACGCCCCTACGCATAACCCGAACGGAAGCTGACCATCAATATAACATGTCGCACATTACGATGAGCAGCATCATAGAGAGGACCATTGGCATCTTGAAACAGCATTTCCGATGCCTGAACCTTGCCGGATTCTACTTGCTATATTCCACTGAGATTGTCGGTCAGTTCACTGTTGTGTGCTGCATGCTGCATAACTTAACCATCATGAGGCAGCAGCACCTGGTAGTGGAAGAAGACCCACCTGCGGTGAGAGTGGCTGATGATAATGATTTGGAAGATGCAGGTGACAAGCAGGAGGAGGTGGTGGAGGAGGATGATGATGAGGATGAGGAAACCATGAGGAGGCCGGAGCACGACGTTGGAGGTGGGCGGGCTATTGTGCTCCTTTAAAGATTGCTCGAGCCTTGCACCAGCAGCTCATCCATGAATTCTTTACTGATGCCCTAGGGCTCAGCGACAACTATTCTGCATGGACATGTTTATTTTTTGGAGCTGTTCCGTAATGTTGTGTTGTGTTAATGGAATATGATTCAGTTTTGATGTAAAATATATTTTATTCAAAAGTTTACAATGTACTTAACTTTAGTGCAATAACATTATTCTTGTATCAAACTTTACTTTAATATGATTATTTAAGATCACTTAAAAACATTAAGATCACTTATAAACTTGTAAAGTTAAATAACTTACAAAAAACTTACAATTTAAAACAGTTACACTCTAAGATCACTTAAAAACTTTAAGATCACTTATAAAGTTGTAACTTTACATAACTTACAAACAACTTTCAATTTGAAAACAGTTACAACAGTAACATCAACAACAACAACAACAGCAGCAAAGAAAGGCTGCACCCATCTCTCATCTCCCTTAGTCTTACACCGCCTGCCTTGGTCTTAGATTCTCCACCACGTTTGCCTGCAGGCGGTGGTGCAGTCATTTTGGGCTTGGTACCAAGCTTATTCCTTCCTTCAGACTTATAGCCTGTGCTGTGGCCAATGTGGTCAGCCATTTCTTGTTTTCATGGGTAATGAATGAAATTGGCTGAAGATTGGCACCTATGATGGTGGGGGCATCAGGAGGAGGCCAAGAATGATCATGGACTTGGCACTTCTGGTTGAAGATGGTTGCAAATTCTTCAATCTTGCCTTTTGCGCTTAGGTGCTGGGCTTCGTCATCATTGAAGATGAGGATGCCGTGGAGCCTCTTCCTTCTGTTAGTTGCTTAATTGTCCATCCAGTATCAGAGAGCCAGTCATCAGCCATAATGTTGTGCTAATCTTTGCAGCTATGTGCTAGAAGTTGTTTGAAGATCAGCCTAGAGCAGATGGCATAGTTCAGTGACAACTGTCTAAATTTGAAGTAGTGAAAGCAGTTCTACTCTGACCTGCCCAAATGAAATAGTTGGGGTCAATAAATAGGAACATAGGAACAAGAGTAGGCTATTGAGCCCCTCAAGTTTGTTCCACCATTTATTGAGATCATGGCTGATCTGCGACCTAACTCCATATACCCACCTTTGGCCCATATCCCTTAATATGTTTAGTTAACAAAAAAGCTATCAATCTCAGATTTAAAATTTACAATTGATCTAGCATCAATTGCCCTTTCCAAACTTCTACCACCCTTTGAGTGTAGAGGTATTTCTTAATTTCACTCCTGAAATGTCTGGCTCTAATTTTAATACTATGCCCCTAGTCCTAGAATCCCCAACCAGCGGAAATAGTTTCTCTCTATCTACCTATCTGTTCCCCTTAATATCTTGAAAACTTTGATCAGATCATCCCTTAACATTAAATTCTAGGGAATACAACCCTAATTTGTTTAATCTCTCCTCCTAACTTAACCCTTGAAGTCTGGCTATCATTCTGGTAAACCTATGCTGGACTCTCTCCAAGGCCACTATATCCTTCCGAAGGTGTGGTGCCCAGAAATGATCACAGTACTCCAGGTGTGGTCCAACCAGGGACTTGTATAGCTACAGCCTAACTTCTCCCCACTTGTATTCTAGTCCTCTAGATATAAAGGCCAGGATTCCATTAGTTTTTTGATTATTTTCTATATCTGTTCCTGATATTTTAATGGTCTATGTACCAGGACACCCAAGTCTCTTTGGACCTCTACGGTTTTTAGCTTTTCACTATTTAGAAAATACCGTTCTATCATTTTTAGGTCCGAAATGGTTGACCTCGCATTTGCCCACATTGAAATCCATTTGCTACAGTTTGGCCCATTCACTTAATCTGTCGATAACCCTTTGTAATTTTATACTATCATCTACACTGCCTACAATGCCGCCTATCTTTGTGTCATTCTCAAATTTGGATATATGACTTTCTATGCCATCATCTAAGTCGTTAATGTTGTGTTTGTATAATATAAGTATACTCCTTGTACACTCAATGTACAGTTACATAAGACTACTGGATGTACCTTCACACTGTATACACTGTGCTTGTACCACCAGAGGGTGCAACTGGTGGAGACCTAGGGATCACCTGTACATGACAGGTAACCAGGTATAAAAGAGAGCTCACTATACTGTACCCTCACTCAGGAGCTGTAATAAATGGACTAAGGTCACCACAGTTCAAGTACAATACCTTGCCTCGTGGAGTCATTACTAGAGTGCTTACAGACACAATAACTGGCGATGAGATTATGAATTTCCACGCGAAACTGGCAAACCTTGGCATGTTTCAACAATTCGCGGATGGGGAAGACTGGGAGGCCTTTGTGGAAAGGCTCGAACACTTTTTCATTGCAAACGACCTGGCGGGAGACACACCGACCTCGCTGGCTGATAAGTGCAGAGCTATCCTGCTCAGCAGTTGTGGGCCCACCGTCTATGGCCTCGTCAGGGACTTGCTAGCCCCAGCGAAGAAAACGACCAAAACATATGAGGAGCTCGTAATGATGATACAGGAACAACTCAAACATAAAGAGAGCATTCTCACAGCCAGACACCGGTTCTATGCCCACCGGCGGCCCGAAGGCTAAGAAATTGCGAAATGTGCTGCAGACCTCAGACACGCTGCGGGACATCTTCGTTATTGGAATCGGCCTTCTCCACAAGCTGCTCTCTGTGGAAAGCACAGTCACCCTACAGAAGGCAATTTACGTGAGCCAGGCGTTCATGAACTCGGTCTGCGATTCCAAGCGGATGTCTCACCCCCAGGACTCTAACCCGGCAAGTTCTGTGAACCGACTGGCACCTTTTAGAGGCAGGGCTGCTGCAAGCAGTCTCTCTCAGGGTAGAGAGAAGAGAACCCCGAGTCCCGCAACCCTGAATCCGCCACATGGGGCCAACCGGCTAACCCCATGCTGGCACTGTGGAGGAAATCACAGGGCCCACCAGTGCCACTATAAAGACTACGCATGCAAAGGCTGTAACACGAAGGGCCACCTTCAGCGAACGTGCAAGAGAAATCGTACTCAACGAGTCGATGAAGAGTTACCCGATCATCTGAACTCCAGCGACGATGAAGAGAGAGTCCATGAGGTAGCTCAGCCCCACGATGAGGTATATGGAGTGTTTACCTGCACCACCAAGAGTTCCACATTGAAAATGGAAGTCGAAATCAACGGTGTTCTAGTCACAATGGAGGTGGACACAGGGGCGAGCCAGTCACTGATGAATCAAGCGGCCTTTGAGAAACTCTGGGACAATGCAGTCGAACGACCTAAAATGATCCTGATCCAAATGAAGCTGCTGGCGTGGACGTTGGCGGCGTGGATGTCCAGGGTGTCCCATGATGGCGCGATGCACAAGTTACCTTTATAGATCATTGCTGGGGATAGTTCAACGCTAATAAGAAGAAGATGGATGAAAAGATCTGTTGGAGCTGGGAACACCTCCAACCTCCAGCGATCGACATCTTCCGTGGCTCCGAAGTTGGATCCAGAACACCACCTGAAAAACCAGCCGCTCAACTCGACTGCATGGAGATGACACAGACCGCTCAGCCCAACTGTGAGATAATCCACGAAACAACCCGAACTCACCTTCCAGGCTCCAGTGGCAGGACTCCAGAGGAAGAAAATCGGTGCAGAAGGCAACTTCCCTGCTTCCATGGCAGAACCTCGGGAGAAAAGGATCATCACAGCCTACCACATGGAGAGAAAGAAGATGGCGTCCGAACCACGAGGTGAAGCGCCTGAATTAAAGATAGCGGCGGCCAGACCACGAGGGGCAGTGATCGTTGATGGAGCAACATGTGATGCCAAGCAGTGAATCGGATTGTGGTAAAGATTGCAAGGCCCTCTTAAAGGAGACCCATTACAATTAAAGGGACAGTTCCACTCTTTATACAGCAATGCCAGCGGTACATATGTAAAAGATGTAAGTGACAATTTCAAGTTTGTAAATGTGACTAACCATGATAAGTTGGGCGATTGCGGTCGGAACCAATGCATTGTGAGAGTAAACATAGTGATGATGAGTGATGCCGGATTCTACATGCATGCCAACAAAACCAAGGGTAACCTCCCGTCGGAAGCACCCAGGTCCAGCGGGCTACCCGGCCATGTAGCCTGCACCTCCGGGATCAATGTGATGCCCCAGGGAGCATGGCCACACACAGAGGGAGCATACCAGCTGCAGGGCCAGCGATCAGCGGATGGCAAAGGCACCACTACCGGTATCCTGCCCCTGATCGGCTCTACCTCTCTGGCCACCAGGGCCAGTACCGGGAGCAAGAGGCTAGCACCCTCCAGCTTTCCTAATGGGACCTGGGTTGACCAGGCTCCCACTATCGCTGTAGGGCAGCAAAGAGACACTGCAGCCCTCAAAGAAGGACAGGGAGGCCACACACTCCTGTGGCTCTGCCCATCACCAGGGAATGGCAAAGGCCCTGAGACTCAGCCAGGTGAGCGATTCGAGCTCACCCAGCTGGCAGGGGGCGCAACGTTGCCATCAGACAACCTGGACACAGTCCGGTCACTCTGAAACTAGCATCCTCACCCACCTGCACCTACACCCCAGGGGCAAGACTGTGATACCACGAATGTACTTTATCTATAAACTATACTTGTTCCACTACTGCAGAACCCAAACAGTGATGTAATAATCCTATGTTTTTTTTTTGTTCTTTTTTTCGGTACATGAATGCACATGCAGGTGTTGAGCCACACACATGGTCTATATATGGGGGAGGAGGGAAATGGATGTATGTAGCCATGGAAACACATGGATCACACCCAGAACCCACTCGACCCCTCACTCCAAATTCAAACCTTCCATTGCTGACCATTTCCCAATGTTGTGGCAATCAGGACTTGGGGGTCAACAGGGAGAGAGCCAGGCCAAAGCATAGACAAAGTGCAAGGGCTTTGGGCACTCAAGTCTAGGGTCAGAGCACACAATGCAAAGGCCAGTGGTACAAGATATAGGGGAGAGTGATGTTGTGTATGTACAACATAAGTATACTCCCTCTACACTCAATGTACATAAGACTACTGGATGACCCTTCACACAGTATACACTGTGCTTGTACCACCAGAGGATGCAACTGGTGGAGACCTAGGGAGGGAATTAAACAGCCGTCTCGTTCCCGCGGAGGGGAGGGAGGGAATTAAACAGCCGTCTCGTTCCCGCGGAGGGGAGGGGGGGAATTAAACAGCCGTCTCGTTCCCGCGGAGGGGAGGGGGGGAATTAAACAGCCGTCTCGTTCCCGCGGAGGAGGGGGGGAAGGGAACAGCCGTCTCGTTCCCGCGGAGGAGAGGGGGAAGGGAACAGCCGTCTCGTTCCCGCGGAGGAGAGGGGGAAGGGAACAGCCGTCTCGTTCCCGCGGAGGAGAGGGGGAAGGGAACAGCCGTCTCGTTCCCGCGGAGGAGAGGGGGAAGGGAACAGCCGTCTCGTTCCCGCGGAGGAGAGGGGGAAGGGAACAGCCGTCTCGTTCCCGCGGAGGGGAGGGGGGGAATTAAACAGCCGTCTCGTTCCCGCGGAGGGGAGGGGGGGAATTAAACAGCCGTCTCGTTCCCGCGGAGGGGAGGGGGGGGAATTAAACAGCAGTCTCGTTCCCGCGGAGGGGAGGGGGGGGAATTAAACAGCCGTCTCGTTCCCGCGGAGGGGAGGGGGGGGAATTAAACAGCCGTCTCGTTCCCGCGGAGGGGAGGGGGGGAATTAAACAGCCGTCTCGTTCCCGCGGAGGGGAGGGGGGGAATTAAACAGCCGTCTCGTTCCCGCGGAGGGGAGGGGGGGAATTAAACAGCCGTCTCGTTCCCGCGGAGGGGAGGGGGGGGAATTAAACAGCCGTCTCGTTCCCGCGGAGGGGAGGGGGGGGAATTAAACAGCCGTCTCGTTCCCGCGGAGGGGAGGGGGGGGAAGGGAACAGCCGTCTTGTTCCCGCGGAGGGGAGGGGGGAATTAAACAGCCGTCTCGTTCCCGCGGAGGGGAGGGGGGGGAATTAAACAGCCGTCTCGTTCCCGCGGAGGAGGGGGGGGGAATTAAACAGCCGTCTCGTTCCCGCGGAGGGGAGGGGGGGGAAGGGAACAGCCGTCTTGTTCCCGCGGAGGGGAGGGGGGAATTAAACAGCCGTCTCGTTCCCGCGGAGGGGAGGGGGGGGAAGGGAACAGCCGTCTTGTTCCCGCGGAGGGGAGGGGGGGGAATTAAACAGCCGTCTCGTTCCCGCGGAGGGGAGGGGGGAATTAAACAGCCGTCTCGTTCCCGCGGAGGGGAGGGGGGGGGGAATTAAACAGCCGTCTCGTTCCCGTGGAGGGGAGGGGGGGAATTAAACAGCCGTCTCGTTCCCGCGGGGGGGGGGGGGGGAATTAAACAGCCGTCTCGTTCCCGCGGGGGGGGGGGAATTAAACAGCCGTCTCGTTCCCGTGGAGGGGAGGGGGGGAATTAAACAGCCGTCTCGTTCCCGCGGGGGGGGGGGGGGGAATTAAACAGCCGTCTCGTTCCCGCGGGGGGGGGGGGGAATTAAACAGCCGTCTTGTTCCCGCGGAGGAGGGGGGGAAGGGAACAGCCGTCTTGTTCCCGCGGAGGAGGGGGGGAAGGGAACAGCCGTCTCGTTCCCGCGGGGGAGGGGGTGAAGGAGACAGTGAGAAGGCTGCAAGTGCTAATGTGCTTTTATTAAAAAAAAATTTAAAAATTAAACAGCTACAAAGAACTACAAAAATGGCTGAGTGCCAATGTTTTTTTCACACTGAGCATGCGCGAACGCTCCAACGCGCACGCGCAGCGTTGCCGGCAGGAAAAAAAACGAATTTAAATCGTATCCGCCCCCTCCCACTTACAAAATCGGCGCGAGTGTAGGCTATGCCCCCTTGGGTGCCGCGCCAGGCAGACAAGGAGCTGCAGAACCCTCCAGAATTGCGAGGTTTTTTTTAGGCGCCGTTTTTGGCGCGAAAAACGGGCGCCCAGCTCGGAGGGGTGCCCGTTTTTTTATCGTGTGGAAACTTGGGCCCTATAACTTGGTATATTTAGTTCCCAGTCCTGCCTGTCTTGCTTCAGTAATGGCTACAATGTCATACCCTCCAATTTGAATTTGCACCTGCAGTTTGTTCAATTTATTCCTTATACTCTGTAGGCTTATTTGGGCCACACACCCTAACCTGTCCTTCAGCTTTAATGTTTTACTCACATGTTTCTTATTTCTCTCTCCTGGTTTAATCATTTTACATATTTTAGTTTTCCCTATACCTGTCGTGCCTAAAGCACAATTTCTGACTGTTATTCTCCTCTCTTCCCTTTCATTTGTTTATGAACTACTATTTGTACTACAATTTTCACCTGTGCCTACCAACTCCCCCACCCACATTAACGAGTTAAAGACCCTGTGACCGCACTATTTATCCTTACGACTAGGACACTTATTCCGGATAGGTTCAGGTGGAGCTCGTCCAAATGGTACAGTTCCTTCGTGTTCCAATACTGGTGCCAGTGTCCCATGAAATGAACCCCTCTTTCTCACACCACTCCTTTAGCCACTTGTTCACCTCCCTAATCAGATTACTCCTCTGCCAATTTGCACGTGGCTCAGGTAATAATTCAGAGATTATAACCATTGGGATCTGCTCTTTAATTTAGCTCCTAGTTCCTTCATCTAGTTCCTTTTTGTTGTGTATCTGTAAAGCATGCACTCCCATGTTCCGCCACCAGGGAGTGCATCGCCTGAAGTCCCAAGGGATCCCAGCACCCCTTGAGAGCACTATATATAAGCTGACCCCTAAGGCCTGTTCCTCACTCTGGAGTGTCTTAATAAAGACTGAAGTCACTGTTACTTTAACCTCCCTGTGTGCAGTCTCATCTGTGTTACACAATAACTGGCGACGAGTATACAAATCCAACGCAAAGATGCAGCAAAGTTTGGGCTTCTTGGAGAAGTTCTCGGAGGGTGAGGACTGGGAAGCCTATCTCGAACGGCTAGACCAGTACTTTGTAGCCAACGAGCTGGACGGAGAAGGAAGCGCTGCAAAAAGGAGAGCGATCCTCCTCATGGTCTGAAAGGCACCGACCTACAGCCTCATGAAGAATCTTCTGGCTCCGGTGAAACCCACAGATAAGTCATATGAGGAGCTGTGTACACTGGTTCGCGAGCATCTTAACCTGAGGGAGAGCGTGCTGATGGCGAGGTATCGGTTCTACACGTGCCAGCGATCTGAAGGTCAGGAAGTGGCGAGCTACGTCGCCGAGCTACTTACAGGACAATGTGAGTTTGATGGCTACCTGGTGCAAATGCTCAGAGACTTCTTTGTACTGGGCATTGACCACGAGACCATCCAACAAAAATTTTTGACTGTAGAGACACCGACCCTCAGTAAGGCCACTGCGATAGAACAGGCGTTTATGTCCACCAGTGATAACACCAAACAAATCTCTCAGCACACAAGTGCTAGCAATGTTCATAAATTAACTGGAACTGTGTTTGTGAGCAGAAATGTACAGGGCAGAAACCACGAGTCTGCAACTGCCAGCAGGCCTCAGGTGACCCAGATGACTCAAAGTCCACAACAAAGGATGAATGCAAGGCAATTCACACCTTGTTGGCGTTGTGGAAGCTTCCACTCAGCCTATTCATGCCACTTCAAAGGGTATGTTTGCAAGAGCTGTGGAAAAATGGGGCACCTCCAACGAGCTTGCAGACGAGCTGCAAGCTCTGCAAAACCTGGTAACCACCACATGGCAGAGGAAGATCGGTCCATGGTGGATCAAAGCAATTTTGAGCCTCAGAGAGAGGAGGCAGTTGCTGAAATACACGGGGTGCACACATTTTCAATGAAATGTCAACCTATAATGCTAAATGTAAAATTGAATGGCTTACCTGTAGCCATGGAACTGGAAACTGACGCTAGCCAATCCATCATGAGTAAAAAAATGTTTGAGATACTGTGGTGCAACAAGGCACTCAGACCAGCCCTGAGCCCCATCCACACGAAACTGAGAATGTACACCAAAGAGGTTATCACTGTCCTGGGCAGCGCCATGGTCAAGGTCACCTACGATGGCATGGTGCACAAACTGCCACTCTGGATTGTCTCGGGTAATGGCCCCACATTGCTTGGAAGGAGCTGGCTGGGCAAAATCTGCTGGAACTGGGATGACATCCGAGCGCTATCACATGTCGATGAGGCCCCATGTACCCAAGTTATTAACAAATTTCCTTTCTTTTTTGAGCCAGGCATTGGAAACTTTTCCGGGGCGAAGGTACAGAGCCACTTGGTCCCAGAGGCACGACTCATTCACCACAAGGCGTGAGCCGTACCTCACATGATGAAGGAGAGAGTGGAAATCGAGCTGGACAGGCTGCAACGTGAGGGCATCATTTCCCCAGTGGAATTCAGCAAGTGGGCCAGCCCGATTGTTCCAGTACTCAAAAGTGATGGCACGGTCAGGATTTGCGGCGATTATAAAGTAACTATTAATCCTTTCTCGCTACAGGACCAATACCCACTACCTAAGGCAGACAACCAATTTGCGACGCTGGCAGGAGGCAAGACATTTACCAAGCTCGACCTGACTTCGGCCTACATGACGCAGGAGCTGGAGAGTCTTCGAAGGGCCTCACCTGCATCAACACGCGCAATGAACTGTTCATCTACAACAGATGCCCATTTGGAATTCGGTCGGCTGTAGCGATCTTCCAGAGAAACATGGAGAGCCTACTTAGCCGGTACCATGCACGGTGGTTTTTCAGGACGACATGTGGTCACGGGTCAGGACACCGTTGAGCACTTACAAAACCTGGAGGAGGTCCTCCAGCGACTGGATCTTGTAGGGCTGGGGCTGAAGGGGTCGAAATGCATCTTCATGGCAATAGAAGTGGAGTTTTTGGGGAGAAAGATCGGGGCGGACGGCATTCGGCCCACAGACGCCAAGACAGAGGCTATCAGGAACGCGCCCAGGCCACAGAACGTCACGGAGCTGCGGTCGTTCCTGGGACTCCTCAACTATTTTGGTAACTTCCTACTGGGGTTAAGCACCCTGTTGGAGCCCCTACATGTGTTATTGCATAAAGGTGAGAACTTGGTATGGGGCTAAAACCAAGTAATTGCTTTTGAGAAAGCCAGAAACATTTTATGCTCCAACAAGCTGCTTGTATTGTATAACCCGTGTAAAAGACTCATGCTAGCATGTGATACATCGTCGTATGGAGTCGGGTGTGTATTACAACAAGCTAACGTTGCGGGGAAGTTGCAATCTGTCGCCTATGCCTTCAGGAGCTTGTCTAAGGCCAAGAGGGCCTACACTTGATTGAGAAAGAGGCATTAGCCTGTGTGTTCGAGGTAAAGAAAATGCATCAGTACCTGTTTGGCTTCAAATTTGAGCTGCAAACCGATCACAAGCCCCTCATATCCCTGTTCACTGAAAACAAGGAGATAAATATTAATGCCTCAGCCCGCATACAAAGGTGGGCACTCGCGCTATCAGCGTTTAACTATACCATCCGCCATAGGCCAGGCACCGAGAACTGTGCGGATGCTCTCAGTCAGCTACCATTGCCCACCACAGGGGTGGAAATGGCGCAGCCTGCAAATTTGTTGATGGTGGCGCAGCCCGCAGACTTGTTGATGGTCATGGAAGCATTTGAAAATGATAAATCACCTCACACGGGCCGCCAGATTAGGACTTGTATCAGCCAAGATCCTCTGCTGTCCCTAGTAAAAAACTGCGTGCTGCATGGGAGCTGGGCCTGCATCCCCGTTGAAATGCAAGAGCCAATCAAGCCGTTCCAGCGGCGAAAGGACGATCTGTCCATTCAGGCAGACTGCCTGTTGTGGGGTAACCGCGTAGTGCTACGCAAAAAGGGGCAGGGAGACGTTCATTTCGGATCTCCACAGCACACACCCGGGTATAGTAATGATGAAAGCGATAGCCAGATCCCACGTGTGGTGGCCCAGTATCGACTCTGACTTAGAGTCCTGTGTACGGCAATGCAGCGTATGTGCTCAGTTGAGCAACGCGCCCAGAGAGGCACCACTAAGTTTGTCGTCCTGGCCCTCCAGACCATGGTCGAGGATCCATGTCGGTTATGCGGGCCCGTTTCTTGGTTAAATGTTTCTGGTGGTGGTGGATGCTTTTTCAAAATGGATTGAATGTGAAATAATGTCAGGAAGCACTGCATCTGCCACCATTGAAAGCCTGAGGGCTATGTTTGCCACCCATGGCCTGCCTGACATACTGGTCAGTGACAACAGGCCATGTTTCACCAGTGCCGAATTTAAAGAATTCATGACCCGCAATGGGATCAAACATGTCACCTCGGCCCCATTTAAACCAGCCTCCAATGGGCAGACAAAGTGGGCAGTACAAACCATCAAATAGAGCCTTAAACAAGTCACAGAAGGCTCATTCCAAACCCGCCTGTCCCGAGTACTGCTCAGCTATCGCATGAGACCCCACTCGCCCCCAGCTGAGCTACTCATGAAAAGGACACTTAAAATCAGACTCTCGCTGGTTCACCCCAACCTGCATGATCAGGTAGAGAGCAGGGCGGCAGCAACAAAATGTAAATGATGATCGCGCCACTGTGTCACGGGAAATTGATCTGAATGACCCTGTGTATGTGCTAAACTATGGACATGGTCCCCCAAGTGGATCACGGGCACGGTGATAGGTAAAGAAGGGAGTAGGGTGTTTGTAGTCAAACTAGACAATGGACAAATGTGCAGAAAGCACCTGGACCAAACGAGGCTGCGGTTCACAGACTGCCCTGAACAACCCACAGCAGACACCACCTTTTTTGAGCCCACAACACACACCCAAAGGATCAACGATACCACCCCAGACCAGGAAATCGAACCCATCATGCCCAAAAGCCCAGCAAGGCCAGGCTCACCCAGCAGCCCTGCAGGGCCAACAACACGCCAGCCCAGCGAGGGCACAGCCAACATACAGAACAGTCATTTGTACCGAGGCGGTCCACCAGGGAAAGAAATGATCTCGACCGCCTCACCTTATAAATAGTTTTCACTTTGACTTTGCGGGGTATTGATGTTAGAAATTGGCGGCCATGCTGCGGAGTGCAATGGCCAGCCAACTTTCAGTGTAATGGCCGCCATTATCAAAATTCCGCTCCTGCAGTATTCCCGGCGATGATTTGCTCTCTCTCTCCCCGCCACCCCGCGCCCCCCTCACATTTTTTGGATATTAAGGGAATCAAGTGATATGGGGATAATGCAGGCAAGTGGAGTTGAGGTAGAAGATCAGCCATGATCTCACTGAATGGCGGATCAGGCTCAAGGGGGTCAAATGGCCTACTCCTGCTCTTATTTCTTATGTTCTTAATGGGGGACATCAATTATCCTAATATAGAGCCTAATTTTTGCCATGACTTGCATCAATTTTTTTGGAGTAAGTTGTTTTTTTCTGGAATAAGTTAAAAAATGCCATTTCCCCCCCCAAAATTTGCTCCAGAGTAAGTCAGTTAGGTATGATTTTTTTTTAGTTCAGTTGTTTTTTCAAAAGGGGGCGTTCCCAGACACTTACGCCAGTTTTGGCCATTTATGCCACTTTGGTCAGCTAAAACTTACTCCAAATCGACTTAGGTCAGCGTATGTTGCCAGCTCTGAAAAACCATGCGAGCAGTTACGAAATCGCCGCAGGTTAGTACATTTAAAGCACCAAGACTAATAAGAAATCAATCAATAACAAATAAAAAAATAGAAGTCCTACCTTTATGCCAGAATCAAATTTTTTTTTAAAGGTCCCTCCATCAAAATATTCTGTCTCCCCACCCTCCGCCCCCCCCCCAATCAAAATACTCTTTCTCCCCACCCCGACAAAACACTCTTCTCCTCCCCGTGCCCCCCCCCGCACCCCCTGCCAATCAAAACTCTCAACACAACCATTAATGAATAAAAACTAAAACTGAAGTCCTACCTCGGCCCGGAAACTCAGCGGGCCGGCTGGCTGGTGCGGGAGGCCACTCGGCCGGGGATAGGGTGCGGCGAGATCGGGGTGCCCCTTCAGCCAGGGTAGGGGCTGTGAGCATCGGGTCCTGCTCACAGCCGCAGGACATGCTGGGAGGGCAGGAGCATGCGCACAGACTTCACTGCGCATACACGCAGGTGCTGGCACTGTTTTCGACGCTGGCCTGTTGCTCTGCCCCCCCATTTCACAATGCACACCACGCTGGGACTCCGGGGACTCGGAAGAGTGACTAGAATGGGGCGACTTTTTTCCGGCGCGTTTCCAGCACGCAAAGTCGCCGCACTTAAGGTAAGTGCGCCAAAAAAGGGGTTGGGCAAAATTGAGCCCATAGACTGGGGACATAAAAATGTAAAGAGCAAAGACGGGGAGGAGTTCCTGAAATGTGTATAAGACAACTTTCTTGATCAGTATGTTTCCAGCCCAATGAGGAAGAAGCAGTGCTGGATCTAGTTCTGGGGATTGAAGTGGGACAATTGGAGCATGTTTCTGTGGGTGAGCATTTGGGCAACAGTGATCACAATGTCATTATTTTTAGAGTAGTTATGGAAAAGGACAATGAACAATCAAACTTGAATATACTCAACTAGCGGAGGGTTAATTTTAGTGAGTTGAAAATGGATCTGGCCAAGATGGATTGGAATCAAAGATTGGCAGGTAAAACAGTAAATGAGTAATGGAATGCCTTCAAAGGTAAATATATGGGGGGCGTAATTGCCCCGTGGCCCGTCCAGGGGCGGTAACCTTCCGGGCCCGGGTCAGTTAACGCCAGGGCGGTAGTTCCGCCCCCAGCATGGAATTGTCCTTTGCGCTCCTCAAACAAGGCAGAGTGCTGTCTCCTGTGCTCCACCTTGTTGGAGGGGTGCTCCCAAGACATCCGTGCTACATGGCTGCTCCACATAGTACTGAGGCTCCACATCTCCCCTCCCCTTCATTTAAAGGGGAGGACTGCTACAGACTCTGCATGCTTCAAGGACACCCTCAAAGCCTCCTTGCTAAAGTGCAACATCCCCACCGACACCTGGGAGTCCCTGGCCAAAGACCGCCCTAAGTGGAGGAAGAGCATCCGGGAGGGCGCTGAGGAACTCGAGTCTCGTCGCCGAGAGCATGCAGAAAACAAGCGCAGACAGTGGAAGGAGCATGCAGCAAACCAGACTCCCCACCCACCCTTTCCTCCAATGACTGTCTGTCCCACCAGTGACAGAGACTGTAGTTCCCGTATTGGACTGTTCAGTCACCAGACAACTCACTTTTAGAGTGGAAGCAAGTCTTCCTCGATTTCGAGGGACTATCTATGATGATGATGATGATGATGCCCTTTGGTGACCACCACTGGGCCCCCAACGGCCTGGCACTCAAAGTGGAGTGCCGGGCTCCATGATGGTAGCCTGATTGAGATGTGGGCCTCCAGTGTCAGGCTGACGGAAAAGCCGGCGACAAAAAAATTTGTGGTCCGAAGCGCACACGGCCTACCTTTTAAGAGGCATCCTGGGCAGATGTTGGCGCTGACATTGGCCCACATCAGCCTCACGTCCTGCAGGACAATTTCCCCCACGGGTCGCAAAGAGGTCGGTGTGGGGCGGTGAGGTATTGGCGCGCACGGCGATGACCTCATCACCGGAAGTGTGCTGGCCTGGGGTGCAAATTGCAGGGCGTAGTGCAAGCTCCAAATCGTCACCAAAATCTCAGTGGGAAATTTCCAACCATGCACATCCGCCGCCCGCCTCTGGGCAAAAAGTCAATTGCGCCCAATTAGCGCCTACCAGCGGCGCTAACGGGGCATACAAAATGGGCAAATTTGGCCCCATAGAAATTAAAACTAACAGAAACACAAGGCTTATTACAAATGTGAGGCTGATAATACAGCAGAGAACCAAACTAAATACAAAAAGTAGAGAGAAGAAATCAAGAAAAGGGAAATATAAGGGGCGTAGAGTGTGTATGAGAAGAAATTAATGGGTACCATAAAAGGGAACCCACAAGTCTTTTATAAACATTAATTAATAAAAGGGTAGTCAAAGGAAGGGTGGGGCAATTAGTGATCAAAAAGGAAACCTTCCTTTGGATGCAGAGGCTGAGGTATTAAATGAATACTTTGCATCTGTCTTTACTAAAGAAGAGGATTGTGCCAATGTCACAGTAAAGTAGTAGAGAAATTGGATAGTATAAAATAGATAAAGGGGAGCTATTAAAAGGTTGGCATCACTCAAAGCAGAAAAATCACTCAGTCTGGATGGGATGCATCCTAGGTTGCTAAGGGAAATAAGGTTGGAGAAAGCATAGGCTATGGTCGCAATGTTCCAATCTTCCTTAGATATAGGAGCGGTGCCAGAGGACTGGAGGATTTCAAATGTTACACCCCTGTTCAAAAAAGGGGAATGGGATAAACCATGTAACCATAGGCCTGTTAGTACAACATCAGTGCTGGGAAAACTTTTAGAGACAATGGAGCCGATTTTCAGCAAGGTCTCCACCTGCCCAAGTACCGCCCAAAGTGCCGCCAATAGCCGCCGAGGTACCGGACGGTAGTTTGGCCAGGATATTCACGAAGAAGGTCCCTTGAAGGTCGGTGGGTGGCAAATGGAAGACGTATGCCACCAATCTTGGCGGCAGCAGGCGGGAGGTCACATTCTTGGCGACAGAAGTGCTTGCCGCCCAAGTGTTGATGAGGATGGAGTCGAGTCCATGGAGGGTCGAAGACCTGAAAAAAAAGTCACAAATAAAAATTACGAAAACTATCTGAAGACCTTCAGGGGACCCCATGCAGGTAAGTCGCTGTTGAAATGTTTTTTTAAATGTTCACTTATCTTTTTTTCAGGTTCTTCATGTAATGTATGTACATAAGGTCTGCCCACCACCAGGGGGCACTACCGTCGGAGGTCCTAGGGTCATAGATACACTCGTGCTGGGCCCGGTATATAACCTGAAATTCACCTTTGTATCTTGACTTCTGGAAGCTATTAAAGACTGACCAGGTTGCACCTCGTCACTGGCTCACAGTACAGAGTTCATTGTATCATTTCATACACTACAACTAGCGATGAGGAAAATAAGAACCCATGCAAAAGTATGGCGAGCACAGCACGATCGAGTACTGTTGGAATTCTCGAGAGATTCAATGAGGGAGAGGAGTGGGGAGATTTCATGGATCGTCTCCAAGTTTGCAGATGACACTAAACTGGGTGGCGGTGTGAGCTGTGAGGAGGATGCTAAGAGGCTGCAGGTTAGGTGAGTGGGCAAATGCATGGCAGATGCAGTATAATGTGAATAAATGTGAGGTTATCCATGTTGGTGGCAAAAACACGAAGGCAGAATATTATCTGAATGGCGGCAGATTAGGAAAAGGGGAGGTGCAATGAGACCTGGGTGTCATGGTACATCAGTCATTGAAAGTTGGCATGCAGATACAGCAGGTGGTGAAGAAGGCAAATGCTATGTTGGCCTTCATAGCTAGGGGATTTCAGTATCGGAGCAGGGAGGTCTTACTGCAGTTGTACAGGGCCTTGGTGAGGCCTCACCTGGAATATTGTGTTCAGTTTTGGTCTCCTAATCTGAGGAAGGACATTTTTGCTATTGAGGGAGTGCAGCAAAGGTTCACCAGACTGATTCCCGGGATGGCAGGACTGAAATATGAGGAGAGACTGGATCGTCTGGGCCTGTATTCACTGTAGTTTAGAAGGATGAGAGGGGATCTCATAGAAACATATAAAATTCTGACAGACTGGACAGGTTAGATTCAGGAAGAATGTTCCCGATGTTGGGGAAGTCCAGAACCAGGGGATATAGTCTAAGGATAAGGAGTAAACCATTTAGGACTGAGATGAGGAGAAACTTCATCACTCAGAGAGTTGTTGACCTGTGGAATTCTCTACCGCAGAGAGTTGTTGATGCTAGTTCATTGGATATATTCAAGAGGGAGTTAGATATGGCCCTTACGGCTAAAGGGATCAAGGGGTATGGAGAGAAAGCAGGAAAGGGGTACTGAGGTGAATGATCAGCCATGATCTTATTGAATGGTGGTGCAGGCTCGAAGGACCGAATGGCCTACTCCTGCACCTATTTTCTATGTTTCTATGTTTCTATGTCTTGACCAGTATTTCATGGCAAATGACCGAAACAAAGACGAGGATGCAGAGAAGCGCAGGGCAGTTCTTCTCACCGTCTGTGGCCCCATGATCTATGCACTCATCAAGAATTTGCTCTCACCCACTCTTCCTACAGAAAAGGATTACAAGGAACTGTGTGCTCTTCTTCGGGAATACCTTAAATCCACTAAAGGAATCCTCATATCCAGATATCGCTTCTATACCCAAGTTCATCCAGAAGGCCAGGATGTAGCGGCATTTGTGTCTGACCTGAGACGTCTTGCAGGGCTTTGCAAATTTGGGCCTGCGTTGGAAGACATGCTGCGTGACTTTTTCATGATCGGGGTCAACCACGAAGTGATCTTAAGTAAGCTGCTGACTGCAGAGATGTCGAACCTCAGCAAAGTCATCACCATCGCCCAGGCTTGCATGTCCATGCAGAAAAGCACGAAGCAGATATCACGACAAAACAGGAACTCCACGGCAAGTACTGTGTACAAAATTGTATCGACGACCAGCAGAGCTGCACATGGCAGGGCCTACTCAACTGCGTCTGCAAGACCGGGAGCCACTCGGGCACAAATCCGAGCTCAACGTGTTGGCGTTGCGGGGGCAATCACCGACCCCATCAATGCTGCTTCAGGCAGTATGTATGCAGAGGGTGTGCAAAGGCGGGGCATCTTCAGCGTGGATCTGGCGATGCAGCCCGAGACATTTGAGAGCTCCGAGGAGGAAGTGTATAGCGTACGTGCGTTCCTAACAAAGAGCCAACCGATAATGATGGAGGTAAAATTAAACGGCGTGCTGGTATCCATGGAATTACGGGTGCGAGCCAATCGATAATGAGCCAGAGGACTTTCGAAAAGCTGTGGGAGACCAAGGCAGAGAGACCCAAGTTGAGTCCGATAAATGCGAAGTTGCGTAATGCAGCAGTAAGAGTGTCGTACGAGGGAGCGGTTCATGATCTACCGTTATGGATTATCCCGGGCAACGGCCCAACGTTATTCGGCAGAGTTGGCTCGAGAAAATAAAATGGAAATGGTACAATATCAAAGCTTTTCATCAGCGGATGATGATTTGTGTGCTCAAGTGCTAAAAAAATTTCCCTCACTGTTTGAACTGGGAATAGGAAGCTTCAAGGGAGCCAAGGTGCAGATTCACCGAGGCCCAGACGCAAGGCCCATCCATCACAAAACCAGGATGAGAGAAAAGGTCGAGCTCGAATTGGACAGGCTACAATGCGAGGGGGTCAGCTCACCGGTCAAATTTAATGAATGTGCCAGTCCCATTGTTCTGGTGTTCAAGAGCGATGACATGGTCAGGATTTGTGGAGACTACAAGGTCACGATCAACCAAGTTTCGAAACAAGATCAGTACCCGCTACCGAAAGCTGATGACCTGTTTGCAACGCTAGCCGGGGGAAAATCGTTCACCAAATTGGATCTAACGTCAGCCTACATGACACAAGAACTGGTTGAATCATCAAAGAAATTTACGTGCATCAACACGCACAAAGGACTGTTTATTTACAACAGGTGCCCTTTTGGCATTCGTTCAGCAGCAGCCATATTTCAGAGAAACATGGAGAGCCTATTGAAATCCGTCCCCTGGACCGTGTTATTCCAAGACAACATTTAGTCACAGGTTATGACACCGCTGAGCACCTGCACAATCTGGAAGAGGTTCTGCGTTGTCTGGACAAAGTGGGACTCAGGCTGAAACATTCGAAGTGCGTTTTCATGGCACCAGAGGTCGATTTCCTTGGACAAAGATTGCTGCAGACGGAATCAGGCCTACAGACGCAAAAACAGAGGCCTTCAAAAGTGCGCTCAGACCCCAGAATGTGATAGAGCTGTGTTCGTTCCTGGGTCTTCTCAACTACTTCGGTAACTTTTTATCCAAATTGAGCACAGTTCAAGAGCCTTTGCATAAGCTGCTCAGGAAAGGAGATGACTGGGTGTGGGGTGAACTTCAAGACAGAGCCTTTGAGAAGGCTAGAAATTGGTTGTGTTCCCACAAGCCACTGGTACTGTATGACCCATGCAAGCGTCTAGTCTTGACCTGTGATGCGTCGTCCTATGGGGTCGGCTGCGTACTCCAGCAAGCTAATGAGTCAGGCAAACTACAACCAGTTGCATACCCATCTGGAAGCCTGTCCAAGGTGGAAAGAGCCTACGGCATGGTAGAGAAAGAGGCTTTAGCATGTGTTTATGGGGTAAAAAAAATGCACCAGTTCCTGTTTGGGCTTCACTTCGAGCTGGAAACCGATCACAAGCCACTTATATCATTGTTCTTGGAACATAAAGGTATCGATACCAATGCATCGTCCCACAACCAGAAGTAGGCGCTGACATTAACTGCC
This sequence comes from Pristiophorus japonicus, assembly GCF_044704955.1. NCBI lineage: Eukaryota > Metazoa > Chordata > Chondrichthyes > Pristiophoridae > Pristiophorus > Pristiophorus japonicus. The sequence continues at coordinate 135,718,675 of NC_091981.1, read as the reverse complement.
TATGATTATGCCATTCGCCATAGACCAGGCACCGACTGCGCTGATGCATTGAGCCAGTTACCGTTGCCCACACCGGAGGTGGAAACGCCAATGCCCGCAGAGCTACTCATGGTCATGGATGCCTTTGTGAGTGAAGGGTCGCCTATCACTGCTCAACAAGTTAAGACCTGGACCAGCTAGGATCAACCCTTTCGGTTGTAAAATGTTGTGTTCTTAATGGGGACAGGTCAACCATTCCCAAGGAAATCGGTGATGAAACCAAACCGTTCAGCTGTCGCAAAGATGAATTTTCCATCCAGTCCGACTGTTTACTGTGGGGTAATCGTGCTGTAATGCCCAAGAAAGCCAGTGCAAGATTTGTGTGGGAGTTACAAAGTATGCATCCCTGTATTGTCATGATGAAGGCCATCGCCAGGTCCCAAGTTTGGTAGCCTGGCATTGACTCGGACTTAGAGACATGCATGCATCAGTGGAGCACTTGCATGTAGTTAAGTAGTGCCCCAAAGGAAGCTCTGCTCAGTCTGTGGTCAAGGTCATCCAAACTGTGGTCTATAATCCACATTGACTTTGTGGGCCCCTTCCTTGGTAAAATGTTTTTTGTGGTGGTGGACGCATACTCCAAATGGATAGAATGTGTGATCATGTCATCCAGCATTTCCACTGCTACCATTGAGAACCTGAGAGCCATGTTTGCCACATATGGTCTGCCAGACATCGTTGTCAGCGACACCAGACCGCGTTTCACGAGCCTGGAGTTTCAAGTGTCCATGAAATGCAACGGCATAAAACACGTGAGGTCAGCCCCATTCAAACCCGTGTCCAATGGTCAAGCGGAGTGGGCAGTTCAAACCATCAAGCAGAGCCTGAAACGCATAACTCATGGTTCCTTGTGGATACTCCTGTCATGCATACTGCTCAGTTACAGGACAAGGCCACAAACGCTCACCGGGGTCCCGCCTGCAGAACTATTGATGAAGAGAGGCCTCAAAACCAGGCTCTCTCTAGTCTATCCTGACCTTAACGATCATGTCGAAACCCGACGTCAACGCCAGCAGTGGTATCACGACCGCGCCGCAGTGTCACGCGACATATATGTAAATGACCCAGTATATGTACTTAACCATGGTCAAGGGCCCAAATGGCTCTGGGGCAATGTTATGGATAAGAAGGGTAACCGGGTGTATATGGTTAAGCTTAAGACTGGGCAGATGTGCAGGAAACACATTGATCAAATCAAGCTAAGACACACTGATGAACCGGAACAATTAGAAGAAGACACCGCGAGCTTAGACGACCAACCAACTCACATCCAGCCATCAGAATAACCCACTGTGGTCAAAGCCCAGCCCCAAGTCGTGAGAGACTCGGAAAGCACTGGGGTTGTACTGAGATGGTCAACCAGGGAGCGAAGGACTCCGAACCTTGTAATATGGACTTGTGCCAAGAACTGGGGTGGGGGGGAGAAATGATGTAATGTATGTACATAAGGTCTGCCCACCACCAGTGGTCACTACCGTCGGAGGTCCGAGGGTCATAGGTACACTCGTGCTGGGCCCGGTATATAAACTGAAATTCACTTTTGTATCTTGACTTCTGGAAGCCATTAAAGACTGACCAGGTTACACTTAGTTACTGGCTCACAGTTCCTACACTGCACTTCAGACTTACCATCAGGGACAAACCAACCTGCAGCCATCGGTCCACCCCCGTTCTGCCGCCAAGTCCCACTGACTTCCACCCACAGAAATCTGGGAGCTCGGCAGGTGGGAGGTCAGTTGCGCCACTCGGCCGTCTGCTAACGTCAGCAGGCGGTTCGCGGTGGCTCTCCCCTCCTGCCCGCTGCAGGCCACCACCAAAGTGGCACTTGGCGGATCTGCAGGAGGAATGTCGACGGGAGTGGGCAGCAGTCGGCGACAGCGGGTGGTGGGCTGCCGAAAATCAGCCCGAATAATTGTTACTTTGAAAAATATGGATTAATAAATGACAGCCAGCAAGGATTTGTTAAAGGTAAATTGTGATGGACTAACTTGATTGAGTTCTTTGAAGAAGTAACGGAGATAGCTGATGAAGGTAGTGTGGTTGATGTTGTTTATATGGACTTTCAAAAGAGGTTTGATAAAGTACCATATAATAGAGTTGTTAGTGAAATTGAAGCCCATGAGATTAAATTGGCAGTGAGCTAGAAAGCAGAGAGTAATGGTGAACGGTTGTTTTTCAGACTGGAGAAAAGTATAAAGTGATGTCCCCATGAGGTCAGTATTAGGACCACAGCTCTTTATGATATATATTAAAGATCTGGACTTGGGTATCCAGGGCATAATTTCAAAGTTTGCAGTTGATATGAAACTTGGAAATGTAGTGAACAATGAGGAGGATAATAACAGACTTCAGGAGGACAGAGACATACTGGTGAAATGGGAAGAAACGTGACATACAATTTAATGCAGAGAAGTATGAAGTGATGCATTTTGGTCGGAAGAATGAGGAGTGGCAATATAAACTAATTAGTACAATTTTAAAGAAGGTGCAGGAAAAGAGGGACCTATGGGTGTACGCACGCAAATCTTTGAAGGTAGCAGGACATGTTGACAAGGGTGTGAAAAAAGCAGAAGGTATTCTTGGCTTTATAAATAGAGGCATAGATTACAAAAACAAGGAAGTTATGCTAAATCTTTATAAATCACTGGTTAGGCCCCAGCTGGAATATTGTGTCCAATTCTGGACACCACACTTTAGATAGGATCCCAAGCTCCTCAGGCAGTGCCTCATTGGGGGGCAGATGAAGGCAGAGGCGTTGGTTGCACGGATATGAGAGCGGGGTGCCGAGGGGGCAACATTCTCTGATGCAGAAGCAGGATCTTGGTCCTTGCTCTCATCTGTCATTCGCAGTGGTGGTGCGAAACCTAGGGGTGGAGTGCCACACTCGGGGACTACTGGGAGGCCTGTGGCAGCAGTGTTCCTGGCTATCGCATCCAGGGCCTCCTCCATCTCTTCCATGTTATATCTTATTTGTTGGACAAAAACTCGGTGCCATCTATGATCTTGGTGCTTTGTAGGCTTTTTACATAGAAACATAGAAAATAGATGCAGGAGCAGGCCAGTCTTGAGATTGCACCACCATTCAATAAGATCATGACTGATCATTCACCTCAGTGCCCCTTTCCCGCTTTCTCTCCATACCCCTTGAATCCTTTAGCTGTAAGGGCCATATCTAACTCCCTCTTAAATATATCCAATGAACTGGCATCAACAACTCTCTGCGGTAGAGAATTCCACAGGATAACAACTCTCTGAGTGAAGAAGTTACTCCTCAACTCAGTCCGAAATGGTTTACCCTTTATCCTTAGATTATGTGTCCTGACTCTGGACTTCCCCAACATCGGGAACATTCTTCCTGCATCTAACCTGTCCAGTCCTGTCAGAATTTTATGATATATCCTTGCTATACAGTATAAATGCACACGAGGCCCATGCTTGAGAGAAGGTCAGTCTGTGACCTGTCCTTTATTCCTTCGCACTCAAAGTGATGGAAGTGGGTGGAGCTTCCCCTTTTATATCTGAAGGTCCAGGTTAGGAGTGTCTCCCACAAGTTCATCACCTTGTGGTCATTGTTCTCACAGTGTACAACTTAGGTCAGATTATACATGGGTTACAATGCTGGTTGAATACATGAAATTACCTCCCCTCCCAAAGTCCTATTGGGATCACAGATTGAGTCTCTCTGGTGGTTTACGCTCTCTTGTAGAGCGCCTGAGTTGGGGCTCCGGTTGTTAGGCGCTGGCCTGAGTGTCTGCTGTTTGCGGTGCCTCAGGCCTGTCCGGACTGCCCACAGTGACTGGGCTCTCCTCCACTTGGTTCCTGTGTTCGGTCACCTGTGGTGGAGTGAACTCTATATCGTGTTCTTCCTCTGCTTCTTCAATGGGGTTGCTGAACCTCCTTTTTGTTTGATCCACATGTTTGCGGCAGATTTGTCCATTGGTAAGTTTAACTACCAGAATCCTCTTTCTCTCTTTGGCAATCACAGTGCCTGCGAGCCATTTGGGCCCTGCAGCGTAGTTGAGGACAAAAACAGGGTCATTAACATCAATACATCGCGCCCTCGCATTCCTGTCGTGGTAGTCATATTGTGACTGGCGCCTGCTCTCGACAATTTCTTTCATGGTTGGGTGTATAAGGGATAACCGGGTTTTGAGCATCCTTTTCATTAGCAGCTCTGTGGGTGGAACCCCTGTGAGCGAGTGTGGTTGGGATCTGTAGGCCAACAGGAGGCGTGATAAGCGACTTTGTAGGGAACCCCCTTGAATTCTGAGCATCCCCTGTTTGATTATCTGCACTGCTCGTTCTGCCTGGCCGTTTGAGGTTGGCTCGAACGGTGCCGTTCTGATATGGTTAATTCCATTGCCTGCCATGGAGTCCTGGAATTCAGTGCTTGTGAAGCACGGGCTATTGTCGCTGACCAAGATGTCCAGTAGACCGTGGGCGGCGAACATTCCCCGTAGACTTTCTACTGTGGCAGAGGATGTGCTTGAATTTAAAATGTCACACTCGATCCATTTGGAGTCGGCGTCTACTACAATCAAAAATATTTTTCCCATGAAAGGACCTGCGTAGTCCACATGGATGCGTGACCATGGCTTGGCGGGCCAGGACCAGGGGCTAAGGGGGGCTTCCCTGGGCGCATTGCACAGCTGGGCACACGTGTTGCACCTGCGAACACAAAGTTCCAGATCTGCGTCTATCCCTGGCCACTAAACGTGTGACCTGGCAATTGCCTTCATCATGACAGTGCCCGGGTGCTCATTGTGGAGTTCTCTGATGAACACCTCTCTGCCCATCTAGGGCATGACTACGCGGTTTTCCCACAGTAGGCAACCGGCCTGAATCGAGAGTTCATCCCTGCGTCTGTGAAATGGTTTAAATTCCTCAGGGCATGCCCTGTACGTTCCTGCCCAGTCCCCATTCAGGACACATTTCTTGACTAGAGACAATACCGGGTCTCTATTTGTCCAGACTTTAATCTGACGGGCTGTCACGGGTGAGCCTTCGCTTCCGAAAGCTTCAACAACCATGACCATCTCAGCAGCATGCTCGGTAGCCCCCTCAGCGGTGGCTAGTGGGAGCCTGCTGAGTGCATCGGTGCAGTTTTCGGTGCCCGGTCTGTGCCGAATTGTGTAGTCATAGGCGGCTAACGTGAGTGCCCACCTCTGTATGCGGGCCAATGCGTTTACATTTATGGCCTTGTTGTTGGCCAAAAGGGACGTTAGGGGTTTGTGATCTGTCTCCAGCTCAAAGTTCCTGCCAAATAGGTACTGGTGCATTTTCTTTATCGCATATACACATGCTAGCGCCTCCTTTTCTACCATCCCGTAGCCCCTTTCTGCCTGGGACAGACTTCTGGAGGCATAAGCTACCGGCTGTAACTGACCCTTGGCATTGACATGCTGCAACACACACCTGACACCATAGGACGACGCATCGCACGTTAACACAAGTTTCTTACATGGGTCATATAGCGTTAACAGATTGTTGAAACATTACAAATTGCATGCTCTATTAAAAGCCCTTTCCTGGCTGTCCCCTCAGATCCATTCACGACCTTTGCGTAGGAGCACATGTAGCGGCTCGAGCAGCGTGCTCAATTTGGGAAGAAAGTTACCAAAATAGTTCAGGAGCCCCAGGAACAAACGCAGCTCCGTCATGTTACGGAGTCTGGGTGCTCTCTGAATCTCTTCCGTCTTGGACGCAGTAGGGCTGATCCAGTCTGCTGCTACCCTCATCCCCAGGAATTCTACCTCTGGAGCTAGGAAGACGCACTTCGCCTTTTTCAGTCGCAGCCCTACCCGGTCCAGTCTGCGTAGCACCCCCTCCAGGTTGTGGAGGTGCTCTTCAGTATCGTAACCCCTTGAGGAGGATGAGGATGTCGTCCTGAAAAACCACCATCCCTGGAATCGACTTGAGGAGGCTTTCCATATTTCGTTAGAAGATCGCGGCAGCTGAGCGAATCCCAAACGGACATCTGTTGTACTCAAACAACCCCTTGTGTGTCGTGATGGTGGTCAGCTTCTTCGACTCACTCGCCAGCGCCTGGGTCATGTAAGCTGAGGTCAGTTCCAATTTTGAAAAAAGTTTGCCACCAGATAGCGTCGCAAAGAGGTCCTCCGCTCTCGGTAGCGGGTACTGGTCTTGGAGTGACACCCGATTGATGGTGACCTTGAAATAAACACATATCCTGACCGACCCATCGCCTTGAGCACCGGCACAATTGGGCTCACCCAGTCACTGAATTCGACTGGCGATATGATGCCTTCCCTCAGCAGGCGGTCCAATTCGCCTTCTATCTTTTCCCGCATCACGTATGGCACCACTCTGGCCTTGTGGTGTACTGGCCTGGTGTCCGGGCTCATGAAAGGGGGGCCAAGGTAGTGCCGTGTTGAAATAATGAGTCAAATTTGTCCAGGATCTGTGAGCATGATACTCGCTCCACAGAGGAAATTGCATTGACATCCCCCCATTTCCAGTTCATGACAGCAAGCCAACTCCTCCTCAGTAGTGCGGGACCGTCCCCCGGGACAACCCAGAGTGGCAACCTGTTCTCCGAATCTTTGTGGGTCACGACTACCGTGGCGCTGCCTAGCACCGGAATGATCTCCTTTGTGTATGTCCGTAGCTGTGCGTCAATTGCCGATAGTTTTGGCCTACTGGCCTTGGACGCCCACAACTTTTCGAACTGTTTGATACCCATCAGGGACTGGCTGGCCCCCGTGTCTAGCTCCATTGATACTGGGATGCCATTGAGGAGCACTTTCATCATTATCGGTGGCGTTCTGGTATATGAACTGTATACATAGAAACATAGAAACATAGAAAATAGGTGCAGGAGTAGGCCATTCGGCCCTTCTAGCCTGCACCGCCATTCAATGAGTTCATGGCTGAACATGCAACTACAGTACCCCATTCCTGCTTTCTCGCCATACCCCTTGATCCCCCTAGTAGTAAGGACTTCATCTAACTCATCTAACTCATCTTACTTCATACGTGCTCCACATGAACTCGTTGAACTTCAGCTTCCAGCGATTTCCCCCAGCGTTCATTTCTGCAATTTCTGCAGGTATTTTGCTCATCTCTGCAAACTCCGGCTGAGCGTGTGCCTCCACGCCTCCAACATGAGCTGTTGTTGGAAACAAAAGGTCTCTTGCCAGTCAACCGTCCATGACTGCCTCTGTGATTGTCCTTGAGTGCGCCATTAACAGGTGTTGATGGCCCCATTACTGGCCGCATTGTCCCTTGCAATGGCGTGATCGCCGTTCAGCTTGCCATTGTCTCTGTCGAACTCCCCCTCTGGGTTCGACTACATGTTGGGGCATGCCCGACTGCCCTTGTCTGCCTGGAGAACTGTGTGCTGCTTTAACAATGTTGAATCTCTGTCCCAACCATTCCTTAACACAGTACCTCTCGTTTGTTCTGCTCGTGGCCATACTCGCGTGGTTTAAATCCCAGTTTCTCATCGCCATTGATACGTCCTTGCTGTACAGTAAAAATGCACACGAGGCCCATGCTTGAGAGAAGGTCATTCTGTGACCTGTCCTTTATTCCTTAGCACTCAAGTGATGGAAGTGGGTGGAGCTTCCCCTTTTATATCTGAAGGTCCAGGTTAGGAGTGTCTCCCACAAGTTCACCACCTTGTGGTCATTGTTCTCACAGTGTACAACTTAGGTCAGATTTTACATGGGTTAAAATGCTGGTTGAATACATGACATTTTATATGTTTCTATAAGATCCCCCCTCATCCTTCTAAACTCCAGTGCATACAGTCCTAGTCGATCCAGTGTCTCTTATGACAGTCCTGCCATCCCTGGAATCAGTCTGGTGAACCTTCGTTGCACTCCCTCAATAGCAAGAACGTTCTTCCTCAGATTAGGAGACCAAAACTGAACACAATATTCCAGGTGAGGCCACACTAAGGCCCTGTACAACTGCAGTAAGACTTCCCTGCTTCAATACGCAAATTCACTAGCTATGAAGGCCAACATACCATTTGCCTTCTTCACCACCTGCTGTACCTGCATGCCAACTTTCAATGACTGATGTACCATGACACCCAGGTCTCATTGCACCTCCCCTTTCCTTATCTGTCACCATTCAGATAATATTCTGCCTTCGTGTTTTTGTCCCCAAAGTGGATAACCTCACATTTATCCACATTATACTGCATCTGCCATGTGTTTGCCCACTCACCTAACCTGTCCAAGTCAACCTACAGCCTTTTAGCGTACGCCTCACAGCTCACACCACCACCTAGCTTAGTGTCATCTGCAAACTTGAAGATATTACACTCAATTCCCTCAACCAAATCATTAATGTATATTGTAAATAGCTGGGATCCCAGCACTGAGCCCTGCGGCACCCCACTAGTCACTGCCTGCCATTCTGAAAGGGACCCATTTATCCCGACACTCTGCTTCCTGTCTGCCAACCAGTTCTCTATCCACATCAGTACACTACCCCCCAATACCATGTGCTTTAATTTTGCACACCAATCGCTGGTGTGTGACCTTGTCAAAAGCCTTTTGAAAGTCCAAATACACCACATCCACTGGTTCTCCCTTGTCCACTCTACTAGTAACATCCTCAAAAAATTCCAGAAGATTTGTCAAGCAGGATTTCCTTTTCATAAATCCAGGCTGACTTGGACCGATCCTGTCACTGCTTTCCAAATGTGCTGCTATTTCATCTTTATTAATTGATTCCAACATTTTCCCCACTACTGATTTCAAGCTAACCAGTCTATAATTACCCGTTTTCTTTCTCCCTCCTTTTTAAAAAGTGGTGTTACATTAGCTACCCTCCAGTTTATAGGAACTGATCCAGAATCGATAGACTGTTGGAAAATGATCACCAATGCATCCACAATTCTAGGGTTACTTCCTTAAGTACTCTGGGATGCAGACGATCAGGCCCCAGGGATTTAGCGGCCTTCAATCCCATCAATTTCCCTAACACAATTTCCCACCTAATAAGGATTTTCTTCAGTTCCTCCTTCTCACTAGACCCTCGGTCCCCGAGTATTTCCGGAAGGTTATTCGTGTCTTCCTTCGTGAAGACAGAACCAAAGTATTTGTTTAACTGGTCCGCCATTTCTTTGTTCCTCATTATAAATTCACCTGAATCTGACTGCAAGGGACCTACATTTGTTTTCACTAATCTTTTGCTCTTCACACATCTATAGAAGCTTTTGCAGTCAGTTGTTATGTTCCCAGCAAACTTCCTCTCATACTCCATTTCCCCCCTCCTAATTAACCCTTTGTCCTCTGCTGTATAATAAAATTCTCCCAGTCCTCAGGTTTGCTGCTTTTTCTGGCCAATTTATATGCCTCTTCCTTGGATTTAACACTGTCCCAAATTTCGCTTGTTAGCTACGGTTGAGCCACCTTCCCCGTTTTATTTTTACTCCAGACAGGGATGTGCAATTGTTGAAGTTCATCCATGTGATCTTTAAATGTTTGCCATTGCCTATCCACCGTTAACCCTTTAAGTATAATTCGGCAGTCTATTCTAGCCAATTCACATCTCATACCTTCGAAGTTACCTTTCCTTAAGTTCAGGACCTTAGTCTCTGAATTAACTGTGTCGCTCTCCATCTTAATAAAGAATTCTACCATATTATGGTCACTCTTCCTCAAGGGGCCTCACACAACAAGATTGCTAATTAGCCCTTTCTCATTTTGCTGCTAGTGAATCTCTGTCGTGCCTCCCACAACAGCCAGAAAAGCACACACCACAGCCACACACGCTTTCAGTCCCTCTGAGCTCCCTCTCTCTCTGTCTCCTCTTCTGCGCATGTCATGATGACCCTTGACCTCCAGAATCGCAGGAATCGAGTGTTGCCATGCCTTTGCTAAGGATGGCCACTCTTTACGGCAGAAGGTCAAAAAAAATTGATGCGACCGCCCATTTTATATCGCTCGTGGTAATGCCCATTTTCAAAAATGTAAACTAGGTATTTTGAGAATAGGCGAGAAGCCGGCGATCTGAAAACCCTTTTTTAATGCCCACGCTGGAAATAACGCCCATTTTTGGACGCTGAGCACAAAAGTGGAGATTCTAGTCCATAACCTCTATTCATGAAGCCGAGGATCCCGTAGGCTTTTTTAACTGCTTTCTCAATCTGCCCTGCCACTTTCAACGCACATATACCCCTAGGTCTCTCTGTTCATGCACCCCCTTTAATATTGTAAGGGGGTGCAATATATTATTCAATCTGTAAACAAATCAACTCAGTTGATTTAGCCACAATACATTGGTCAGACAATATTTTATTTTCTGCCATTTTGTAGCAACAGGTGAACATGTTGGATATCCCATGTATTCTCCAGTGATTGACATATCACGATAAAAAGGTTAACTGTTAAATGTTGATGTGCTAACTTGTTGGTGCTATGTGCTTATTTTGCAATTGGCATTTCCTATTAGAAATGGAACTCGTATCTAATTGGAAGGATGTGAAGGCCTTAGAAAGGGTGCAGAAAGGATTTACGAGAATGTTTCCAGGGATGAGGGACTTCATGGATAGTTACATGGATAGACTGGAGAAGCTAGACTTGTTCTCCTTAGAGCAGAGAAGATTGAGAGGAGATTTGATTGAGGTGTTCAAATTGTTATGTATGCAAACATTGTAACCGTGTAAGACTTGCCACAAGAGGGCGCAACTGTTGGAGGCCCAATGATCACCTGCAGACCTTGTGGTTGTCTGCCATGCTGCTTAGGCACTCTGGAGTTGTATTAAAGAGACTAAGGTCACATCAGTTTTAGCTCACAGTACTCAGTCTTATGGAGTTCTTCCATACTTAACAATTGGCGATGAGTAACAGATTATGAACTTTCACGGGGTCATGGCTGCCTTTGGTATTTTAGAGAGATTGGTAGAGGGCGATGATTGGGAAGCCTTCATTGAGCATCTCGACCAATACTTCGTGGTCAACGAGCTGGATGGGGACAATAAAGCGATCAAGCACAGGGCGATTCACCTCACCGTGTGTGGGTCCACAATATACAGCCTCATCAAGAATCTGCGAGCACCGGAGAACCCAGCGGAGAAGACATATACAGAGTTGTGTACATTGGTTCGAAACCACTTCAAGCCGAAGGAGAGCCAGGTAATGGCCAGGTATCGCTTCTACACGCACCACAGCTCCGAGGGCCAGGACGTGGCGAGTTATGTCGCCGACCTGAGACGCCTTGCAGGAACTTGTGAATTTGTTGGATTTTTGGGGGAAATGCTGCGGGACTTTTTTGTGCTTGGCATCAGGCACGAGGTCATTCTTCGCAAGATGCTGTCCGCCAAATCCCTGGACCTGAGCAAGGCCATCACAATAGCCCAGGCATTCACATCCACGAGCGATAATACCAGACAGATATCTTCCCAGCATCGAAGTTCACCGGCAAGTACTGTGTATAAAATAACATCGCTAGTAGGCAAAATTACATATGGCAGGACCTATACATCTGGAGCTGCAAGACCTAGGATGACTCAGAGTCCACCATCGGGCGTGAATGCAAATCCATTAGCACCATGTTGGCGCTGCGGGGGTAATCATCGAGCCCATCAATGTCGATTCAAGCACTATGTGTGCAAAGGCTGCAAAACAATGGGGCACCTCCAGCAAATGTACAAGAGTGCTGCAGCTCACCACGTGGCAGAGTCGGCAGAGGATGATCGATCTGGCACGGATCACTCAGAAATAACAAGAGAGGCAACTCAACCCGAGGAAGAAGAGTATGGGGTACACACCTTCACCACCAAGAGCCCTCCTATCATGCTGAAAGTCAAATTGAACAATATTCGGTATCAATGGAGTTGGACACGGGGGCGAGTCGGTCAATTATGAGCCGAGAAGGCTTTTGAGAAACTGGGGCAACAAGTCACAAAGTCCCAAACTGAGCCTGATTCAGACTAAGCTGTGCACCTCCACCAAAGAGCTTATATCAGTCATTGGCAGTGCGGCAGTTAAGGTATTGTACGATGGAGCTGTGCATGATTTATCACTGTGGATTGTACAAGGGGACGGCCCAACGCTATTCGGCAGAAGCTGGCTGGGAAAGATTTGATGGAAATGGGACGAAATCAAAGCGCTGTCTTCGGTGGATGACGCCTCCTGCACCCAAATGCTGAGCAAGTTTCTGTCGCTATTTGAACCAAACATCGGCAACTTCACAGGCACCAAGGTGCAGATCCATCTGGTTCCCAATGCAAGGCCCATTCATCACAAGGCTTGAGCGGTTCCATATATGATGAGAGAGAAAGTCGAAATCGAACTAGGCAGACTTCAACGAGAGGGAATCATATCACCAGTCGAGTTCAATGAGTGGGCCAGTCCCAATTTTCCGGTGTTGAAAAGCGATGGCACGGTCAGAATCTGCAGAGACTACAAGGTAACGATCAACCGAATCTCGTTACAAGACTTGCTACCGAAGGCGGATGACCTGTTCGCAACGTTAGCGGGGGGGAGGGGCGGGTAAGTCATTCACCAAGTTGGACCTAACCTCAGCCTACATGACACAGGAACTGGCTGAATCATCAACACGCACAAAGGACTGTTTATATAACACAGGTGCACTTTTGGGATTCGCTTGGCTGCTGCCATCTTTCAGAGGAACATGGAGAGTCTGCTGAAATCAGTTCCGTGCACCGTGGTTTTTCAAGACGACATCCTGATCACTGGTCGTGACACCATCGAACACCTGCACAACCTGGAAGAGTTTCTAAGTTGACTAGACAGAGTGGGATTCAGTCTGAAATGCTCCAAGTGTGTTTTCCTGGTACCCAAGTTCGAATTGTTGGGGAGAAAGATTGCGGCAGACAGCATCAGACTCACGGACTCAAAGACAGAGACCATCAAGAATCCACCCAGATCACAGAATGTGATGGAGCTCCGTTCGTTCCTGAGACTCCTCAACTATTTTGGTAACTTTCTACCCGGGTTAAGCACTTTGCTGGAACCATTGCACATGTTGCTACGTAAGGGTGACGACTGGGTTTGGGGTAAATCTCAAGAGACAACCTTTGAGAAGGCCAGAAACCTATTTTGTTTTAATAAGTTACTTGTATGTATGACCTGTGTAAACGATTAGTGCTAGCTTGTGATGCATCTTCATACAGGGTCGACTGTGTGTTATAGCAAACCAATGTATCGGGCAAACTTCAACTGGTTGCATACGCATCTAGAAGCCTGCCTAAGGCTGAAAGAGACTACAGTATGATGGGAAAGAGGCGTTAGCATGTGCATATGGGGTTAATAAAATGCACTGATACCTATTTGGACTTCGGTTTGAGCTTGAAACCGACCACAAACCACTCATGTCGCTGTTTTTTGAAAGCAATGCTATAAACACCAATGCTTCGTCCCGCATCCAAAGATGGACACTAACATTGTCCTCCTATGACTATATTATCCGCCACAGACCAGGCACGGAGAACTGTGCTGATGCCCTCAGTCGGCTACCATTGCCCACTACTGGGGTGGAAATGGTGCAGCCAGCACACTTGCTTCTGGTCATGGATGCTTTTGAGAGCGAGGAGTCACCCGTCACTGCTCACCAGATCAGGACCTGGACCAGCCAGGATCCTGTGCTATCATTTGTAAAAAGTTGCGTCCTCAATGGCAGCTGGTCGGCCGTTCCCGGGGAAATGCAAATGAAATTAAGCCGTTTCACCGACGCAAAGATGAAATGTCCATCCAGTCAGATTGTCTCTTATGGGGTAATCGCGTGGTTTTGCCAAAAAAAAGGTAGGGAAATGTTTATACGCGACCTACACAATATCCACCCAGGCATAGTCATGATGAAGGCTATAGCCAGGTCGCATGTATGGTGGCCTGGCATTGACTCAGACTTAAAGTCCTGCATACACCAGTGCAACACGTGCTCACAATTGAGCAATGTACCAAGGGAGGCTCCATTGAGTCTGTGGTCAAGGCCCTCCAAACTGTGGTCCAGGATCCACGTAGATTTTGCTGGCCCCTTTCTCGGAAAGATGTTTTTAGTTGTAGTGGACGCTTACTCTAAATGTATTGAATGCATAATCATGTCATCCAGCACATCCACTGCCACCATTGAAAGGCTATTTTCGGCATCCATGGTTTGCCCGATGTCCTTATCAGTGACGATGGACCATGCTTCACCAGCTCGGAATTCAACAAGTTTATGACCCGCAATGGCATCAAGCATGTCAGGTCAGCCCCGTTTAAGCCCGCATCCAATGGTCAAGTGAAACGGGTAGTCCAAGCTATCAAGCAGAGCTTGAAACACGCGACAGAAGGCTCCTTGCAGACCCGCTTATCTCGGGTTCTGCTCAACTACCGGACGCGACCCACTCGTTGACTGGGGATCCCCCTGCAAAATTGTTATTGAAGAAAGTACTCAAAACCAGGTTGTCCCTAGTCCACCCAGATCTAAATGATCATGTGGGAACCCGGTGTCACCGGCAAAACATGTACCACGATCGCGCGGCTGTATCGCGTGACATTGATGTTAACAACCCTGTGTTTGTCCTGAATTACGGTCATGGTCCTAAATGGGTCACTGGCACTGTCTTGGCCAAGGAGCGGAATAGAGTGTTTATAGTCAAACTATTGAATGGACAAAAGTGCAGAAAGCATTTAGATCAGACCAAACTGCGGTCCACCGACAACCAGGAACAACCTGAAGAGGACATCATCATAATCAATCCACTAACACATACCCAACCAGCAATCGACCTCGCTGTCAATCAAGAGGATGAACCCACCATTCCCAACAGTCCTATCAGTCCAGCCGCGCCGCAGTGCAGCAATGGCCCGACCAACTCACCCATGCCAGAGTTTGAACTCAGACGATCAACCAGGGAACGTAGGGCCTCGGATCGTCTCAACTTGTAAATAATTTGTATCAAAGACTTTTGGTGGGGGGGGAGTGATATTATGTATGTAAACATTGTAACTGTGTAAGACTTGCCACCAGAGGGTGTAACGGTTGGAGGCCCAAGGGTCAACTGCACACCTCTTGCAAGGGAGTATAAAAGGTTGTCTGCCATGCTGCTTAGGCACTCTGGAATTGTATTAAAGAGACTAAGTCACATCAGTTTTAGCTCACTGTACTCAGTCTTGTGGAGTTCTTCCATACATAACACAAATTATGAGGGGTCTGGACAGAGTAAATAGAGAGAAACTGTTTCCATTGGCAGAAGGATCAAGAACCAGAGGACACAGATTTAAGGTGATTGGCCAAAGAACCAAAGGCGACACAAGAAAAAACCTTTCTACACAGCATGTGGTTATAATCTGGAATGCACTACCTGAAAGGGTTGTGGAGATAGACTCAATCACAGCTTTCAAAAGGGAATTGGATAAGTACCTGAAAGAAAACAATTTGCAAGGCTACGGGGAAAGGGTAAGGGAGTGGGATTAGCTGAGGTGCTCTTGCAGAGAGCCGGCATGGGCTCGATGGGCCAAATGGCCTTCTTCCATGCTGCAACCATTCTCTGATTCTCCGGGCCCAAGTTTCCACACGAGAAAAAACGGGCGCTCCTCCGAGCTGGGCGCCCGTTTTTCGCGCCTAAAACGGCGCCTGAAAAACAAATCGCGATTCTGGAGCGTTCTGCAGCTCCTTGTCTGCCTGGCGCGGCGCCCAGGGGGGCGGAGCCTACACTCGCGCCGATTTTGTAAGTGGGAGGGGGCGGGTACTATTTAAATTAGTTTTTTTCCTGCCGGCAACGCTGCGCGTGCACGTTGGAGCGTTCGCGCATGCTCAGTGTGAAAAAAACATTGGCACTCGGCCATTTTTGTAGTTCTTAATTTTTGAACATTTTTTTAATAAAAGCACATTGCCATCAGCACATCTCACTGCAGCCTTCTCACTGTCTCCTCCCCCCCCCCCCCGCGCGAAGAACGGGCACCTCCTCTCCTCCCCGCGGGAAAGAACGGGCGCCTCCTCTCCCCTCCCCCCCCCGCGGGAAGAACGGGCGCCTCCCCCCCACCCGCGGGAAAGAACGGGTGCCTCCTCTCCCCTCCCCCCCCCGCGGGCAGAACGGGCGCCTCCCCCCCCCCCCGCTGGAAAGAATGGGCACCTCCCCCCCCTGCGGGAAAGAACGGGCGCCTCCTCTCCCCTCCCCCACCCCCCGCGGGCAGAACAGGCGCCTCAGGCTGACTGCAGAATTCTCCGTGCCTGAAGTACTTTCACACAGGGGGTAGGAAGATGGTTTATTTAATCTTTTCTTTGCTTATAAATGTTTATTCAGGTTGGATTTATTTGTGTAATATTTGTAGAAGTATAAATAAGGATTTATTGTAGAATTTAATGAGTTCCCTTCCCCCGCCTCCCCCCTCCCCACCTCGTTCTGGACGCCTAATTTGTAACCTGCGCCTGATTTTTTAATGTGTAGAACAGGTTTTTTCAGTTCTACAAAAATCTTCACTTGCTCCATTCTACTTTAGTTTGGAGTACGTTTTCACTGTGGAAACTTTCAAATCAGGCGTCAGTGGCCGGTCACGCCCCCTTTTGAAGAAAAAATTCTGTTCCAAAGTAGAACTGTTCTACCTGACTAGAACTGTAGAAAAAAAATGTGGAGAATTGCGATTTCTAAGATAGTCCGTTCTCCACCAGTTGCTCCTAAAAATCAGGCGCAAATCATTTGGAAACTTGGGCCCTCTGATTCTACAGAGAAATAGACTTTACTGAAATACTGAAATACAATACTTAAAGATAAAAATAGAATCAATTCACAGGAATTTGATATCACTCTTTCCAGAACAGATTTCTTACAGAATCCAATAAACAGTAGGGTTGAGAAATTCGATACTGCCCCATTTGGGGCATTAACTTTTTAAATTTTGAAAATTTAGCACCAGGCACAAAGGAATCTGAACTTCTTCAAAATTGAGCTTTAGCGCCCCAGGAAGGAAGTGGAGCAATAAATCAAGTGCTAATGTCCTCAGTGGCGTGCTACAGGGGCGCTAACACCACACAGCAATCATCCTTCAATCCTTTACATTGGCTCATTACCACTCTTAAAGGGAAGGTTATAAAAAGCTGCAGCTGCTCATTTTTACCATTACTGCATCTGAAGGAGACCTGAGAGGTACTGCAACAACTTTTTGGTATGTCTGCTGCAAATTCAGCCGTAAGGGAGAGAGCTCGTTGTTTTAATGATGTGACATTGGAGGCTTTGGTGGGGACAGTCGAACAAAGGAGGGAAGCGCTCTTCCTGGCAACTGGAAGTAGGCCATTTGTCTTTGGGGTCATGTGGAGGGAAGTGGCAGAGGAAGTGTCGGCCAGCACTGTAGTTCAACGATCCCTCATACAGTGCCGGGAGAAATTCAACGACCTCAGTCGGGTGGTCAAGGTGAATACATGCTTCCACACCTCTTACATAGCAGCCTCTGTACCTCAGTCTGTGCACAGTGCGCAAACCACAACTTCCCCACCACTCAACCACCAAACATGTGCAGCTATTCAAACTCGCATCCTCCTCTCACGCCTTGCCTACATTCACAGCTGTTCAACGATGGCAGGCATATCTCCCAGACACATAGCTGCACTCTGACTCACAAAAATTCCTTTCTTTTGCAGGCCAAGGTTGCACACAATAGGAGGGAGCAGCAGAGTACAGGCAGGGATGAACCTTAGCTCCAGCAGCTCTTAGACCTGGATGAACGAGTGCTGCGACTGATTGAGCAGCAGGTGTGGGCGCCGTGGCCGTCGGCACCATCGACCCCGCTAGGGCCATCAACGTAACTTTATCCCCTCTCCTTTTCTCACTTCCCCCTCACACCAGAGGCTTTATCACTTTCCAGCTCCTGATACTGTCTGGCTTCCTTGCTCCATTCCTGCACCCCTGCCTTCACCTTAATGCGAGTCTTGTGCCATTTATACTTTCAGATAATCAGCAAGCAGATGGCCAGCCTATCCCTAAACCCCCCCGCCCCATGATAGTGATGAGGGAGAAGGGGAGGAGGACCCAAGCACAGTGTCATTACATCTCTCACCCGCAGGCACCACCTCAGAGACTGGCACTACGTGGTCATTAGAGGAAAGCTTAGTAGAGGGGTCAGCACTGGGTGATGCACCAGGGATAAGCGGGCTGCAGCAAGGTCAAGGGGAAAGGGTAGCTCGGGAGCCATCTCCCCGGAGGGAGAGATCACGTGTGAGTTCTGCTGCACAGGACTCAGATGAGGCGTTCACAAGAATGGTGATGACCATGCATTCCGAGATGATAGGTGCAATGGCAAGGGTGCCCAAGAGCCTCTCGGCAATGGTAAAGAGGGTGGAGGAGTCCACCTCCAGGATTGCACAGAGTTCTGCGCACACTATGGAGCCCATCATTTCCAGTCAGCAGACGATGGTGGACTCCCAGAGAGGACCTCGCAGATGCAACTATGCACAGTAAACTGGGAGATGTTGGAGATGTCTCCTGTTGCATACTGGAAAGATCAGCTGGCATAGAAATTGAGCGCAATGGTGCCCTTGACTGCCACTGAGAGAGCCGTCCTCACCCTGGTCTGAGGCCCGAGGTCTGGTTGTAGGAGATGGCAGAGCTCTGTGGCCACATCCTTGCTGAAGCGCAGTCTTCGAACACACTGTTCCTCAGTGAAATTGATGTAGGAGAACTGCTGCTGGAATACCCTGGGAGGGTATGGTCTCCTGTTGATTGCCCTATTGGCCCTCCTCACTCAGCCACATTTTGCTGTCATTCTCTCTGCCTAAGTTACCTCCGAGGTCCAGTGTGAACACAGCCCCCATGAAACAATATAAATGTTGATCTTTGAAATCTGCCCTCAATGAAAGTCACAAAACTTTAACAGGCAAAACATTCCTTCAACTGGAAATCGGTGAAATCTCTCAAAATGCCAGTCTGCCTATGTGGAAGTAAGCAACAATCATTGTTGGCCGATTAAAACTCTACCCGATGCTGGAGCCTTTAAATAGTGCTCCTCTAGCCGCCTTCCAACTGAAACACGACAGCTGAAGCAGTCATTGTCAGTTCCAGGCGGTGAAATAGGGGGTGAGGACTAATTTATCTTCTGGGGTGGTAACAGGGCTGCGCACGGTGATGACGTCAGCATCGCCGGGCGCAGCCGAGAGGGGTGCTACATATTAGCACCACTGCAAAACCCCCACCCAATTTAACGGGAGGTGCTGTTCCCGTACACCATGGCGAAAACTCATTTACGCCTTGTTATCGTCTACTGGGTGCAAAGTACCCCAGTATCTCCCCCTAAAAATTTTGAATGAAACAACCAGTTGTTTTTTGATAGACTTTCAAGATGTTGGGTAGCCAACTCAAATTTCAGTTTCTCTAAGGCCAGAACTAAAGCTGAGCAACCAGTGCTGTGATAAATTTTTGACTTAATTAGTTTCTGAACGAAGATCTTGAAGCAACAGAGGAAACTAATTTAGGCAAACATTTCACATTGAATGGCCTGATTGGATGCAGCTAGTTATGTATTTTGGTCATTACTGCCAGAGTACAATGTTTAAAATGAATACATAATCTCCCTAATTGTCTGGATATCCGATACCAGACTCTCAAAACAAGTGCTCTGCTCAGAGCTTCGATATGGCAAGCGAGTTCCAGGTGGGCAGAGGAAACGCTTCGAGGACACCCTCAAAGCCTCCTTGAAGAAATGCAAAATCCCCATCGACACCTGGGAATCCCTGGTGCAAGACCACTCAAAGTGGAGGAGAAGCATCCAAGAAGGTGCCGAACACCTCAAGTCGCTTCGCTGGGAGCACATGGAAGCCAAGCGCAAACAGTAGAAGGAACGCATGACAACCCAAGTACCCCACTCACCTGTCTCTTCAACCACCATCTTCCCCACCTGTGTCAGAGACTGAAGGTCCCGCATTAGTCTCTTCAGTCACCTGAGAACTCATAATAGTGTGGAAGCAAGTCATCCTTGACTCCTGTTATGTTCAGAATAACTCCATAAGACTGTGTGCTGTAAACTCAAACTGTTGTGACCTTGGTCTCTTTAATGTAACTCCAGAGTGAGGAAGCAACATGATAGACTGCCTTTTATACCTGCTTGCCCAGGGTGTGCAGATGACCTTTGGCTCTCCCACAGGTGCGGCCCCTGGTGGCAAATCTTACACATTAGTAAAGTTTACATACATAACATCACTCCCGACCAAAGTATTAGATACAAGTTATTTACAAGTTGAGGCGATCCGGGGCTCTATGTTCCCGGGTAGATTGCCTGAGTTGAAGTCCTGGCATGGGTGAGTTGGTCGGATCATTGCTGCACTGCGGCATGGCTGATCTGATCGGACTGTCGGGCATGGTGGGTTCATCCTCATGATTGACCGCGAGGTCGATTGCTGGTTGGGTGTGTGTGGGTGGATCAGCGATGCTAATTTCCTCTTCAAACTGTTCTTGGTTGTCAGTGAATCACAGTTTGGTCTGATCCAAGTGCTTTCTGCACATTTGTCCATTCAAAAGTTTGACAACAAACACTCTATTCCCCTCCTTGGCTAAGACCGTGCCAGCAACCCATTTGCGACCATGACTGTAATTAAGAACAAACACAGGGTCATTAACCTCAATGTCACGTGATACAGCTGCGCGATCATGGTACACGTTATGGTGGTGACACTGGGTTTCTACATGATAGAAACATAGAAACATAGAAAATAGATGCAGGAGTAGGCCATTCGGCCCTTCGAGCTTGCACTGCCATTCAATGAGTTCATGGCTGAACATGCAACTTCAGTACCCCATTCCTGCTTTCTCGCCATACCCCTTGATCCCCCTAGTAGTAAGGACTACATCTAACTCCTTCTTGAATATATTTAGTGAATTGGCCTCAACAACTTTTTGTGGTAGAGAATTCCACAGGTTCACCACTCTCTGGGTGAAGAAGTTTCTCCTCATCTCGGTCCTAAATGGCTTACCCCTTATCCTTAGGCTTTGACCCCTGGTTCTGGACTTCCCCAACATTGGGAACATTCTTCCTGCATCTACCCTGTCTAAACCCGTCAGAATTTTAAATGTTTCTATGAGATCCCCTCTCATTCTTCTGAACTCCAGTGAATACAAGCCCAGTTCATCCAGTCTTTCTTGATATGTCAGTCCCGCCATCCCAGGAATCAGTCTGGTGAATCTTCGCTGCACTCCCTCAACAGCAAGAACGTCCTTCCTCAAGTTAGGAGACCAAAACTGTACACAATACTCCAGGTGTGGCTTCACCAAGGCAATGTACAACTGTAGTAACACCTCCCTGCCCCTGTACTCAAATCCCCTCGCTATGAAGGCCAACATGCCATTTGCTTTCTTAACCGCCTGCTGTACCTGCATGCCAACCTTCAATGACTGATGTAACATGACACCCAGGTCTCGTTGCACCTCCCCTTTTCCTAATCTGTCACCATTCAGATAATAGTCTGTCTCTCTGTTTTTACCACCAAAGTGGACAACCTCACATTTGTCCACATTATACTTCATCTGCCATGCATTTGCCCACTGACCTAACCTATCCAAGTCACTCTGCAGCCTCATAGCATCCTCCTCGCAGCTCGCACTGCCACCCAATTTTGTGTCATCCGCAAATTTGGAGATACTACATTTAATCTCCTTGTCTAAATCATTAATGTACAATGTAAACAACTGGGGCCCCAGTACAGAACCTTGCGGTACCCCACTAGTCACTGCCTGCCATTCTGAAAAGTACCCATTTACTCCTACTCTTTGCTTCCTGTCTGCCAACCACTTCTCAGTCCACGTCAGCACACTACCTCCAATCCCATGTGCTTTAACTTTGCACATTAATCTCTTGTGTGGGATCTTGTCGAAAGCCTTCTGAAAGTCCAAATACACCACATCGACTGGTTCTCCCTTGTCCACTCTACTGGAAACATCCTCAAAAAATTCCAAAAGATTTGTCAAGCATGATTTCCCTTTCAAGAATCCATGCTGACTTGGACCTATCATGTCACCTCTTTCCAAATGCGCTGCTATGACATCCTTAATAATTGATTCCATCATTTTACCCACTACCGATGTAAGGCTGACCGGTCTATAATTCCCTGTTTTCTCTCTCCCTCCTTTTTTAAAAAGTGGGGTTACATTGGCTACCCTCCACTCCATAGGAACTGATCCAGAGTCTATGGAATGTTGGAAAATGACTGTCAATGCATCCGCTGTTTCCAAGGCCACCTCCTTAAGTGCTCTGGGATGCAGACTATCAGGCCCTGGGGATTTATCGGCTTAGTTTTGGCCTTTGTGCCTTGTTGCCCCGCACTTTCTCAAAAGCCTTCTGGCTCATAATTGACTGACTTGCCCTCGTGTCCAATTCCATGGAAACTAGAATGTTGTTTAATTTGACTTTTAATATTATCGGAGGGCTTTTAGTGGTGAAGGTGTGTACCCCATACACTTCCTCTTGAGCCTTGGGTTGAGTTGCCTCTTTTACTCGTTCAGCGTGATCCACGCCGGATCGGTCATCTTCTGCCGACTCTGCCACATGGTGAGTCGCAGCATGTCTGCACATTTGCTGGAGGTGCCCCATTGTTCCATAGCCTTGCACACATAGTGCTTGAATCAACATTGATGGGTTCGAAGATTACCCCTGCAGCGCCAACATGGGTTTAATGGATTCGCGTTCACACCCCACAACGGACTCTGCGTCATCCTAAGTCTAGCCTCTGCAGGCGTATAGGGCCTGCTATGTACTGTTCTGCCTGCTGAAGGCATTAATTTATGCACCGTATTTGCCGGTGAGCTTCGATGCTTCAAAGATATCTGTTTAGTGTTATCGTTCGTGGACATGAAAGCCTGGGCTGTCGTGGTGGCCTTGCTCAGATCTAGGGATTCGGCAGACAGCAGTTTGCGAAGAATGACCTTGTGGCCGATTCCAAGCACGAAAAAGTCCCGCAACATTTCCCCCAAAAATCCAGCAAATACACACGGTCCTGCAAGGCGTCTTAGGTCAGCGACATAGCTCGCCATGTCCTGGCCCTCAGAGCGGTGGTGCATATAAAAGCAATACCTGGCCATTAAGATGTTCTCCTTCGGCTTGAGGTGTTCCAGAACCAGCATGCACAACTCTGCATATGTCTTCTCCGTTGGTTTCGTCGGTGCTAGCAGATTTTTAATGAGGCCATATATCGTGGACCCGCAAACGGTGTGTAGAATCGCCCTGCGCTTGACCGTGGTCTCTTCCGTATCCAGCTTGTTCGCCACGAAGTACCGGTCAAGACACTCAATGAAGGCTTCCCAATCATCAGACTCAACAAATCTCTCAAGAATATGAACGGCAGCCATAACCATGTGAAAGTTCATGATCTGTTACTCGTCGCCAATGGTTATGTTCAGAATAACTCCACAAGACTGTGTGCAATATGCTCAAACTATTGTGACCTTGGTCTCTTTAATGTAACTCCAGAGTGAGGAAGCAGCATGGTAGGCTGCCTTTTATACCTGCTTGCCCAGGGTATGCAGGTGACCCTTGGTCTCCCATAGCTGCGCCCCCTGGTGGCAAGTCTTACACATTAGTAAAGTTTACATATATAACAACTCCGATGGGCTGCCTAAGAAGAAGAAGAGAAGTATCGATCAATACTGCCAGAATACAATGGCATCCTTCTGGAGATTTAACTGACGGAAGTTATTTTATGTCAGATTTAAGACTTTTAAAAATTAATAACAAACACCTTGTTTCGTCAGGGAAACAAGTACAAGGCCTCATGGCAACACTCCAAGCAGTGGCACCTGCTAGACTAAGACATCATCCGAGCAAGGGACCACAAGGATGTCCGCATCACCCACGCCATGACAGGAGCTGTCGACTGCTGGACTGACCACCGCCTAATCCGATCTGTCATTTCCATCAATGTAGCCCTGAAGCAGTCGCAGCAACAGAAACACTGCTGCAGGAAAATCAACGCTGGAACACTCAAAGATCCTGCTAAGAAAGCGCTTTTCAGTTAGCGCCTCACACCCATCCTGACGACCTCCAGTGAACTGGTGATGCAGAGTGTCCACAGTGCCTGGTCTGCCCTTAAGGCCTCCAAAATTAGCACCGATGAACAGATGCTTGCTCACTGCATCAGGAAAGATCAAGACTGGTTCGACGAGAACAACCAGGAGATCTAGGAGCTAATAAGCTGCAAGCGCAAGGTATTCTTGAACTGGAAACAGCAACACAACTCGAGAACAAGAAAGCAGCTCTATAGACATCTGAAGGGTGAGGTCCAACATAATACTAAACACCAGCTAGTGGGTGAAAAAAGCACAGGATATCCAGCAACTAACCGACAACCATAACGTGAGTGGATTCTTTAGCGCAGTCAAGACCACCTATGTCCAAGTTCCTATCCCACAGAGGGCCAAGAACGGAGAGGTACTCATCAAGGATAGAGAGGCAGTCAGCACCCACTGGAAGGAGCACTTTGAAGATCTCCTTAACCGAGACAAGAATGTCCTCGACTCCATCCCACAGCATGCGACCCACCACCACCTCAGCACAACCCCAACTCGGCATGAGGTTGAAAAGGCCACCTGACACTGAAAAACAACAAGGCCTCAGGTGAATATGGAATCGCCACTGAAGCATTAAAGCATGACGGAGAAGCACTATTGGTGCGAATCCATGAAATCATTTCTCTTATTTGGAAAGAGGAGTGCATGTCAGGGGATCTCAGAAATGCCGTGATCGTGACCATCTTTAAGAAAGGGGACAAGTCCGATTGTGGGAATAACAAAGGAGTTTCCCTGCTGTCTGCCATAGGGAAAGTCATCATAAGAATCCTCCTCAATTGCCTTCTCCCAGTGGCTGAAGAACTCCTCCCAGAGTTGCAATGTGGATTCCGACCACTAAGGGGCACAATGGACATGATCTTCACCGCGCGTCAAATTCAAGAGAAATGCAGGGAGCAGCACCAACCTCTGTACATGGCCTTCTTTGACCTCACAAAGGCCTTCAACACTATCAAACATGAGGGATTATGTATTGTCCTCAAATTGGGCTGCCCTCAAAAGTTTTTCACCATCCTCCGCTTGCTTTATAATGACATGCAAACCGTGATCCTGATCAACGGATCCACCATAGAAAGAATACACGTGTAGACCGCGGTCAAGCAAGTCTGTGTCATTGCACCAATGCTCTTCTCAATCTTCCTCGCTGCAATGCTCCATCTCACTCTCAATAAGTTCTCCGCTGGAGTGGAGCTAATCGACAGAACAAACGGGAAATTGTTCAACGTCCATCACCTCCAGTCCAGATCCAAAGCCATCCTCTGTCATTGAATTAGAGCATGCAGATGATGCTTGCGTCTGTGCATACTCGGAGGTCGAACTCCAAACCATCGTCAACACCTTCACCGAAGCGTACAAGAGTATGGGCTTACACTAAACATCTGTAAGGCAAAGGTTCGCTACCAACCTGCCCAGCATCCACAGCTCTCTGGGGCAGAGAATTCCACAGATTTACAACCCACTGAGAGAAGAAATTCCTCCTCATCTCAGTTTTAAATGGGCGACCCCTTTTTCTAAAACTATGCCCCCTAGTTCTAGATTCCCCCATGAGCAGAAACATCCTCTCTGCATCTACCTTGCGAACCCCCTCAATATCTTATATGTCTCAATAAGATCACCTGAACTCCAATGAATACAGGCCCAACTTGCTTAACCTTTCTTCATAAGTCAAAGCCTTCATCTCAGTAATCAACCGAGTGAACCTTCTCTGAACTGCCTCCAATGCAAGTATATCCTTCCTTAAATAAGGAGACCAAAACTGTACGCATTACTCCAGATGTGGCCTTACCAATACCCTGTTCAGTTGTAGCAGAACTTCTCTGCTTTTATACTCCATTCCCCTTGCAATAAAGGCCAACGTTCCATTTGCCTTCCTGATTACTTGCTGGAGCTGCAAACTAACTTTTTGTGTTTCATGCACAAGGACCTCCAGGTCCCTTTCTACTGCAGCACTTTGCAATTTTTCTCCACTTAAATAATAATTTGCTTTTTTATTTTTTCTGCCAAAGTGGATAACCTCACATTGTCTCACATTATACTCCATCTGCCAAATCTTTGTCTACTCACTTAGCCTATGTATATCCCTTTGCAGATCTTTTGTGCCCTCCTCACAACTTACTTTCCCACCCACCTTTGTATCATCAGCAAACTTGGCTACATTACACTCGGTCCCTTCATCCAAATCATTAATTTAGATTGTAAATAGTTAAGGCCCCAGCACAGATCCCTGTGGCACCCCACTAGTTACTGTTTGCCAACTGGAAAATGATCCATTCATCCCGACTCTCTGTTATCTGTTAGTTAGCCAATCCTCTATCCATGCTAATATATTGTCCCTAACCCCGTGAACATTCAGCTTGTGCAGTAACCTTTTATGTGGCACCATGCTGACTCTGCTTGACTAAATTATGCTTTTCCAAATGTCCTGCTGCTGCTTCCTTAATAATGCATTCCAACATTTTACCAACAACAGATGTTAGGCTAACTAGTCTATAGTTTCCTGCTTTCTGTCTGCCTCCTTTTTTAAATAGGGGCGTTATATTTGCAGTTTTCCAATCTGCTGGGACCTCCCCAGAATCCAGGGAATTTTGGAAGATTACAAACAATGTATCCACTATCTCTACAGCCACTTCTTTTAAGACCCTAGGATGCAAGCCATCAGTTCCAGGGGACTTATCCGCCTTTAGTCCCATTATTTTACCGAGTACTACTTCTTTAGTGATAGTGATTGTTTTAATTTCCTCTCTTCCTATAGCCCCTTGATTTTCCACTATTGGGATGTTTTTAGTGTCTTCTACTGTGAAGACCGATACAAAATATTTGTTCAAAGTCTCTGCCATTTCCCTGATCCCCATTATTAATTCCCCAGTCTCATCCACTAAGGGACCAACATTTACTTTAGCCACTCTCTTCTTTTTTATATACCTGTAGAAACAAGATCCATGACAAGACCTTGGACAACGTGCCATTTTCCATACATTGGGAGCTGACTGTCAACAAGGGTAGACGTCGATGTCGAAGTCCAACACCGCCTTCAGTGTGCCAGTGCAGCCTTCGGTCACCTGAGGAAGTTCGTGTTTGAAGACCAGGACCTCAAACCCGGCACCAAATTCATGGTCTACAGAGCAGTAGTGATACCCACCCTCCTATATGCTTCAGAGACATGGACTATGTACAGCAGGCACCTCAAAGCACTGAAGAAGTACCACCAATGTTGCCTCCGCAAGATCCTGCAAATCCACTGGCAGGATATGCGCACCAACGTCAGTGTTCTCACTCATGCCAAAATCGCCAGCATCAATGCATTGGCCAGGCTCAATCAGCTCTGATGGACGGGCTACATTGTCTGCATGCCCGACACTAGACTCCCAAAACAAATACTCTACTCAGAGCTCCGACACGGCAAGCGAGTCCCAGGTGGGCCGAGAAACGCTTCAAAAACACCTCAAAGCCTCCTTGAAGAAGTGCAACATCCCCACCGACACCTGGGAATCCCTGGCCCAAGACCGCTCAAAATAGAGGAGAAGCATTCGGGAAGGTGCCGAACACCTCGAGTCTCTTCGCTGGGAACACGCAGAAGCCAAGCACTAGCAGCGGAAGGAGCGCACAACAACCCAAGCACTCCATCAACCCGTCCCTTCAACCACCATCTGCCCCACCTGTGTCTGAGACTGTAGATCCCGCATTGGACTCATCGGTTACCTGAGAACTCATTTTAGGGTGGAAGCAAGTCATCCTCGACTCCAAGGGACTGCCTAAGAAAAAGAAGCCGAGAAGTATTGGTCATTACTGCTAGAGTACAATGGCATCCTTCTGGAGATTTAACTGACTGAAGTTATATTATGTCAGATTTAGGCTTTAAAAAAAATTTATACATAGTCTCTCTTGATTGTGATATTTAGGAGTATATAACACATTCCAGATAATGGAATCAATGCTTCAAGACACCAAAATGCTGCTCACGAGCACTCTTGGTATAAGCTGCCTCATTTCTGTTGGTTGTCATGGCAATTTTTGCACACAGTGAGAATCCCACAGCCATCTCTCTTGCTATCTGTGTAGAAAATAATTCACTTTTGTGCTGTTGCAGGATTTAAGATTCATGACAGCTCCCAGAATATTTGACATAAATGTGGAGAATGCTCCTGTTGATGTCACACACCGTACATTGACTTTTCCACTTTTGTAGTGTATGGTTTGGATCTGTTTAAACCTGAATGGGCACTTCTCTGGAATTGATGATTTCTTGCTTACTTGGAAAACTGTCAGTGTCAAAGAAGCTTTGCTGGCTAGATATCTGCTGCTCTGGCTCAATATCAAAGTGCACATAATGAGATGCCTGGTTCACTTTGTGGATGTGTCAGTGCGCCAAAGAACAGTTCAGTCCTGCTGAATTCCCCGTGACAGCTTGGAGGAACCTTAAAGCATAAAAATACAAGGCTGTGAAATATAGGAACAGGAGAAGGCTCTTCAGCCTTTTGAGTCTGAGAAATTAATGATTAAATTATGGCTGATCGGTATTTCAATGTCATTTTCCCGCCTTTGCTCCATATCCCCTAATACCCTGACCTAACAAAATTCTATCAATGTCAGTTTTGAACATTTCAATTGACCTAACATCCATAGCCCTTTGAGGAGCGAGTTCTAGAATTCTGCTACCCTTTGTGTGAAAAACTGCTTCCTGATTTCATTTCTAAACGCCTAGATCTAATTTCAAGATTCTACCCCTTTGTTTTGGATTCCTTCACGAGAAGAAATAGTTGCTCTGAATATACTGTGTCAAATCCTTTAATCATTTTAAATATTCGATTAGATCACTCCTCAACTTTCTAAACTCAAGGGAATGCAAGCCAAATTAATATAACTTGTCCTCATAATTTACCCCTTTAAACCCTAGTATAATTTTGGTGTATAGGCATTGTAACCCTTCCAAGGCCAATGTACCTTTCCTGAGGTTCGGTCACCAAAACTGAATGCAGTGCTCCAGATAGGGTCTGACCAAGACTCTGTGCTCACTTTAAGAGCCACAAACAGAAATATGTTTATAGTGGTTTGCATTTTCCAGCCTGGGTGCCAAAGGATATTGGGGACAATTTTCCTCTTTTTGGTAGCGATCAGGTGGTATGCACGTCTGCTCACTCCATTAGATCTATCCAAAACTGCACCATCTTCCTGGATCAGGATTTATTGCTTTTGTGCAGTGAGTGCCTACAGGGATTCCCATCTTTAAGAGTGAACCCACGAGGGAGGAAAATCCCAGTGATGCTGCAACACAATTTGCCTATCCCATCGCTGGCCACTCCTTTGTTGCCCACAACATGCTAATTGCAGCAGGGGGAGAGTGTGTGTGATCCTGACAGACTTCCCTCCTGTTCGTCCCCACTACTGACAATGAAGGCAGCTCGAGCCTGGAACAACTGGAGGGAGATTTAAACATCATTGTTTCCTGAAAACGGAGGCAGCTCAAGCCTGGAGCAGCTGGAGGGAGATTTAAACATCAGCATCTCTTTGACAATGGAGGCAGCTCAAGCCTGGAGCAGCTGGAAGGAGATTTAAACATCAGTGCTTCCTGACAATGGAGGCGGCTCGAGCCTGGAGCAGCTGGAGGGAGATTTAATCATCAGCCTCTCCGTGACAATGGAGGCAGCTTGTGCCTGGAGCTATTACAGGTCTTATGAAGAGGACAAAATGAGAAATAAAAAGTAATAAAATTATGACATCACAAGGATGGAGGACAGTGATTGATTCTTCCATATTAATTGAATCACTGGACAGGGAATGAATCTTAAAGAAAGCTTATAATTGATTTAATTTGATTCAATGATGATTTTCTAATTTTAACTTAATTTGTACTTATGGTATATATTATTTAATTTTGTTTAATTATAATTAATCACTATTATACTGACTTTACTATTGTATACTCCTTATTGTATTATTTACAATATAATTTGAATTCCTTTTTTTTTAGCTTTTTCACCTGTGTCTATCTGCGTGCGCATTTTCGCTGCCGCTTCGGACCTGAGCCTTTAATATCTTTTTACACTTCCTTCGCATGTTTTTTTTTCTCTTTCCCTCAATGGTCAATACCTAACGTGTTATTACATTGTTGTGAAGTGCCTTGGGATGTTTTACTATGTTAAAGGCGCTATATAAATAAAAGTTATTATTATTTTCTTATTATTATTTTCTGGGGACAAGTGCCACCATCTATAATGTGGCCTCGGGAAGCAGTGCGAATTGATGGGAGTGAAATCTGTCAGGGATTCAAACCCTGTCACCCTGCTATTGCAAGGTGCTGTGCTCAGCAGTGGGAGTGGCATATTTTAGTCAGGACAGTGTGGGGGTGATAGGCCTCATCACCTGACCTTGCCCGATTCTCTGCTCTGATCGGATCTAATTATGGAGGAGAATTAACTCCCTTAACTCAGCAACTCTTTGGATAATTACAGGTCAGGAATGTGGTTCTCACGCAAAGCCGGCTCGCAGTTTGGGTCTGGGAGATGGAGAGAAGCGATTCTGGGGGAGGGTCTTAACACTGGCAGTGGAACAAGTTTTTCTGTGGACAGGTGGGGCCTGGGCCCACAGAAATAAAAATTACAAATGTCTTTAGTTTTTTTTGCTCTATGTTTGGTATAACCAGTATAGTGCCTCGATTTTCATATATAAGGAACCTTACACCTGTTTCAGGCAGTTGGGCTGCTTGACCATTTACAGGCCCATCTTAATGACCTATCGGTTTGGCCTTGGCACCACAATGGTGGCCAAATGCCCCTCACCTGATTTTAACTGCTCGTGGTCTGTTTTTCAGGTGAAAAATTGATAGTCATGAGTAGAACGTGTCCTCCCAGCATGTCTTTGCACTTAGCTCTCTTTTCAGACAAGCCTACTTGTTCTTAAATAAAACTGAATCAGAGCACATGAAGGGAATGCTTTAAAAGCTTTCAACTGCTTTCATCCATTTCTAAAATATAATGGGGGCTAAATTAGACCATGTAGTGCCTGTTTTTAGGTGCTACGTGGCCACATAAGGATCTAAAATAGGGTCCGAGATGCGCGCATACACTTCCGATGTAAAATGCGCAGTACACCAACTTGGTAAAGGGGTTTGTGCCCGCTCACCTAACCACCGCTGGGAGCATGCAAAGCAGCGAGATGATGACACAAATCAGAATACAATCAGCAGGTGGCAAATGAGCAACTTACACTACCAATCTGGGCGGCAGCTGACGGGAGCTCCCATTCTCGGCGGCAAACGAGCTTGCCGCCCAAGTTCCACCGAGGATGGAGTCGGGCTCACGGATGGTCGAAGAGCTGCAAAGGAAAAGCATTAAAAAAAATTAAAAACCATCTGAAGACCTTCAGGGGACCCCACCCAGGTAAGTCCCTGTAAAGAAAAAAATTACAAAAAGTGTACTAACCTTTTTTTCGCCATCTTTCTACCTACCGTCGGGGACAGACCAGCCTCCAGCCAGCGGTCCACCCCCATTCTGCCGCTGACTACTGCCGAGCCCCGTCCGCTTGAATATCACAGCTCGGTGGGCGGGAGGTCAGTTGCGCGACTCGACCGTCTACTAATGTCGTTAGGCGCTACCCTGCGGCTCCCTCCTCCCGCTCGCTCCAGGCCACGTCAAAAGTGGCACTGAGTGGTTCGACCAGAGGATTGTTGATGGCAGTGGGCGGTAAGTTCTTCAATTTTGGGGCCTTGGTCTTTCATTTAAGTGTGTGGGAATGATGTGTGAGAGAGCTCATAGGTTGGCCCATGGACATGGCCAGATGCAGGCTCAGCAGGGCTTTCAGTTATGTGAAACGCACAGCTACAAGACGGCTTTGTGCAGGGTCACGACGGCAACGCCGCCTCCTTCATGGCTGGCCACCTGCTTACTGCTGCTCCTCATGCACTTCTCCTCCTCCACAGGTGCACTGCTGCCTCGTCCTCCAATGGCTGTGCCCTCATGATGGCCAGGTTGTGGAGCATGCAGCACACCACCACGAATATGAAGACATGCTCAGGCAAGTACTGAAGCACTGTAGGTCCAGGCAACGGACCCTTTACTTCAGAATCCCAATTGTGTGCTCGATGATGGTCCTGGTGGCCGAGAGACTGTCATTGTACACATGCTGCGCAGCCGTTCTACGTTTGCGAAAAGGAGTCATGAGCCAAGTGCTCAGTGTGTAGCCCTTGTCACCGAGGAGCCAGCCGCAATCTTCATTGGGACCAGTGAAGAGGACTGGCACACTGCTCTGCCGCAGTATGAAAGAATCGTGGCTGCTGCCAGGAAATTGCACATCCACTTGCTTAATTTTGCGATTGTGGTCGCAAACTCGTTGAACGTTGAGGGAATGGAATCCCTTGCAGTTTCAGAATTGCTCGGGAGTTAGTTGGACCAACATTGGTGCAATCAATGACCCCCTAGACCCTGGGTAAGCCCACAATGCACAAGAATCCACAAGTCGCACCTACTGCTTGTCCCTGGTCAGAGGGAAGGAGATGTAAACGGCCCATCTCCTATACAGAGCATCTGTAACCTCCCGAATCAATGTATGGGCTGCAAACTGTGAGATGTTGCACATGTCCACAGTGTCAGCTTGGAATAACCCAGTTGCATAAAAGTTCAGGGCGATTGTAAACTTGGAGGCCACGCTCAGGGCTGTCCTCACCCATGTTTGTGGCTCCAAGTCTGCCTGCAGGTGATTGCAGAGCTCCGTGACTAGGTCCTTGTGGAATCATAGTCTGCGCAGGCACTGATCATCATTCAGTTCCCTGTACGAGAATTGGTGATAGAAACATAGAACCATAGAAAACAGGATCATTAGTAGGCCAGTAAAAATAAAACAGGAAAGGTGGTTCAACCGTGGCTAACAAGGGAAATTAAGGATCGTGTTAAATCCAAGGAAGAGGCATATAAATTGGCCAGAAAAAGCAGCAGACCTGAGGACTGGGAGAAATTTAGAATTCAGCAGAGAGGACAAAGGGTTTAATTAAGAGGGGGAAATAGAGTAAGAGAAG
The DNA here is from genome assembly GCF_044704955.1 of Pristiophorus japonicus. Taxonomy (NCBI): domain Eukaryota; kingdom Metazoa; phylum Chordata; class Chondrichthyes; family Pristiophoridae; genus Pristiophorus; species Pristiophorus japonicus. The sequence continues at coordinate 135,685,664 of NC_091981.1, read as the reverse complement.
AAGCTTGCCGGGAACATAAAAACTGACTACAAAAGCTTCTATAGATATGTGAAGAGAAAAAGATTAGTGAAGACAAACATAGGTCCCTTGCAGTCGGATTCAGGTGAATTTATAATGGGGAACAAAGAAATGGTAGACCAATTGAACAAATACTTTGGTTCTGTCTTCACGAAGGAAGACACAAATAACCTTTTGGAAGTACTAGGGGACCGAGGGTCGAGTGAGAAGGAGGAACTGAAGGATATCCTTATTAGGCAGGAAATTGTGATAGGGAAATTGATGCGATTGAAGGCAGATAAATCCCCAGGGCCTGATCGTCTGCATCCCAGAGTACTTAAGGAAGTGTCCCTAGAAATAATGGATCCATTGGTGATCTTTTTCCAACTGTCTATCGACTCGGGATCAGTTCCTATGGACTGGAGGGTAGCTAATGTAACACCACTTTTTAAAAAGGGAGGGAGAGAGAAAGCGGGTAATTATAGACCGGTTAGCCTGACATCAGTGGTGGGGAAAATGTTGGAATTAATTATTAAGGATGAAATAGCAGCGTATTTGGAAAGCAGTGACAGGATCGGTCCAAGTCAGCATAGATTTATGAAGGGGAAATCATGCTTGACAAGTCTTCTGGAATATTTTGAGGATGTAACTAATAGAGTGGACAAGGGAGAACCAGTGGATGTGGTGTATTTAGACTTTCAAAAGGCTTTTGACAAGGTCCCACACAAGAGATTGACGTGCAAAATTAAAGCACATGGTATTGGGGGGTAGTGTACTGACGTGGATAGAGAACTGGTTGGCAGACAGGAAGCAGAGAGTCGGGATAAACGGGTCCTTTTCAGAAAGGCAGGCAGTGACTAGTGGAGTACCGCAGGGCTCAGTGTTGGGACCCCAGCTCTTTACAATATACCTCAATGATTTGGATTAAGGAATTGAGTGTAATATCTCCACGTTTGCAGATGACACTAAACTGGGTGGCGGTGTGAGCTATGAGGGGGATGCTAAGAGGCTGCAGGATGACTTAGACAGGCTAGGTGAGTAGGCAAATGTATGGCAGATGCAGTATAATGTGGATAAATGTGAGGTTATCCACTTTGGGGGCAGAAACGCAAAGACAGAATATTATCTAAATGGTGGCAGATTAGGAAAAGGAGAGGTGCAACGAGACCTGGGTGTCATGGTTCATTAGTCATTGAAAGTTGGCATACAGGTCCAGCAGGCGGTAAAGAAGGCAAATAGTATGTTGGCCTTCATAGCTAGGGGATTTGAGTATAGGAGCAGGGAGGTCTTACTGCAGATGTACAGGTCCTTGGTCTGGCCTCACCTGGAATATTGTGTTCAGTTTTGGTCTCCTAATCTGAGGAAGGACGTTCTTGCTATTGAGGGAGTGCAGCAAAGGTTCACCAGACTGATTCCCGGGATGGCTGGACTGACATATGAGGAGAGTCTGGATCAACTGGGCTTTTACACATTGTAATTTATAAGAATGAGAGGGGATCTCATAGAAACACACAAGATTCTGATGGGACGGGACAGGTTAGATGCGGGTAGATTGTTCCCGATGTTGGGGAAGTCCAAAACCAGAGGCCACAGTGTTAGGCTAAGCGGTAGGCCATTTAGGACTGAGATGAGGAGAAACTTCGGCACTCAGAGAGTTGTTAACCTGTGGAATTCCCTACCGCAGAGAGTTGTTGATGCCAGTTCATTGGATATATTCAAGAGGGAGTTAAATATGGCCCTTACGACTAAGGGGATCAAGGGATATGGTGAGAAAGCAGGAAAGGGATGCTGAGGTGAATGATCAGCCATGATCTTATCGAATGGTGGTGCAGGCTCAAAGGGCCGAATGGCCTACTCCTGCACCTATTTTCTATGTTTCTATGTTTCTATTCGGCCCTTTGAGTCTGCACCACCATTCAATATAATCATGGCTGATCCTCTATCTCAACACCATGGGCTCAATTTACCCCAAAGCTTTTTTTTGGCGTACATGAAGAGTTACGGCCGTTATTTTGGGGCCCAATTACGGCAAAAAAAAATATTCTAAGTTTCCCCGTTGGATTTCTTCATTCTGGCATAGCCTAACCTCTCATTTAGATTTGAGGGTGGAGCCTTGATCTGCGCCAAAAAGATCGGGCTGCCATGGTAACCAGGGACACAATGCGAGTTGAGGCTGCAAAGTGAAACATACAGCCAGCTCCCAACACATTAAAACACAATTTAAAAACACATTAAATACATTGCATCAACTTAACAACACATTAAAATATATTACAGCAACTTACCTCCAATTATTAAAGTCGGTCTCACTCCCTGCCACTAGCCCAGGCCGTAGGGCTTACCGGTGCGCTTCCCCACCCCTAGCCCTGGCCGAGTCGTCTCCCGGTCTGCTCCCCCGCCACTAGCCCTGGCAGAGTGGTCTCCCGTCTACTCCTCCGCCCCTGGCCGAAGGGCTTGCCGGTGCGCTTCCCCACCCCTAGCCCTGGCCGAGTCGTCTCCCGGTCTGCTCCCCCGCCCCTAGCCCTGGCTGAGTGGTCTCCCGGTCTGCTCCCCCGCCCCTAGCCCTGGCCGAAAGGCTTGCCTGTGCACGCTCCTGCCCCAGCTCTGGCAGAAGGGCTTGCCGGTCTGCTCCCCTGCCCCTAGCCCATGCCGAGTGGCCTCCCGGTCTGCTCCTCCGCCCTTATCCCAGGCCGAATGGCCTCCTCCCTCCCAGTCCCTGCACCTAAATACATCCAAAAGGCTTCCCCCCCTCCCCCTCTCCCTCCCCCCCAACCCCTCTCCCTCCCCCCACCTCTCTCTTCCCCTCTCTCTTACCTTTCCTGCTGCTGCTGACCGGGCATCCGCTGCACTGACCTGCGCCGATTTCCTTACCTGCACCGAGCTCTTTAACTCTACGTAATGTTTTTCTGCAGAGGCCACATACGCTGGCCTAAACAGAACTGGAATAACTCTCAGCTGGCCAAACTTGCCTAAGTGGCCAGAATTGGTGCGGTTGGCAGGTTACACCCGCTTTGGCTGAAAAAAAAAACTTACCTAAAAAAACTGTAACTGAGTGACGCTGGTGCAAATTGATTGGGGAAACTGTGTTTTTTTTTAACTTAGGCCAAAAAAGCAGCCTGCTCAAAAAAAAACCAGCGCAAATCACTGGGGAAAATTGAGCCACATATTCCCGCTTTGTCCCAGTACACCTTGATGTCTTTTGTATCTAGAAATCTATCGATATCCCTCTTAAATATATTCAGTGACTTGGCCTCCACAGTCTTCAGTGGTAGAGAATTCCACAGGTTCACCACCCTCTGAGTAAAAAAATTTCTCTTCATCTCAGTCCTAAATTTCCTACCCCGTATCCTGAGACCGTGACCCCTTGTTCTAGACTTCCTAGGGGAAACATCCTCCCCGGATCCAGTCTATCCAACCCAGTCAGAATTTTATACGTTTCAATGAGATCCTCTCTTATTCTTCTAAACTCCAGTGAATACAGGCCTAGTCGACCCAATCTCTCCTCATACGACAATCCTGCCATCCCAGGAATCAGTTTGGTGAACCTTCGCTGCACTCCCTCTATGGTAAGTATATCCTTTCTTAGATAAGGAGACCAAAACTGCACACAATACTCCAGGTGCGGTCTCACCAAGGCCGTGTACAACTGTCGTAAGACATCCTTGCTCCTGCACTCAAATCCTCTTGCAATGAATATAAAAACATAGAAACATAGAAAAGAGGTGCAGGAGTAGGCCATTCGGTCCATTGTGCCTGCATCACCTTTCAATAAGATCACGGTTGATCATTTTCTCAGTACCCCTTTCTTGCTTTCTCTCCATAGCCCTTGATCCCCTTAGCCGTAAGGGCCATATCTAACTCCCTCTTGAATATATCCAATAAACTGGCATCAACAACTCTCTGCGGCAGGGAATTCCACAGCTTAACAACTCTCTGAGTGAAGAAGTTTCTCCTCATCTCAGTCCTAAATGGCCTACCGCTTCTCCTAACACTGTGGCCCCTGGTTCTGGACTTCCCCAACATCGGGAACAATCTACCTGCATCTAACCTGTCCCGTCCCATCAGAATCTTATATGTTTCTATGAGATCCCCTGTTATCCTTCTAAACTCCAATGTATAAAGGCCCAGTTGATACAGTCTCTCCTCATATGTCAGTCCTGCCATCCTGGGAATCAGTCTGGTGAACCTTCGCTGCACTCCCTCAATAGCAAGAACGTCCTTCCTCAGATTAGGAGACCAAAACTGAACACAATATTCCAGGTGAGGCCTCACCAAGGCCCTGTACAACTGCAGTAAGACCTCCCTGCTCCTGTACTCAAATCCCCTAGCTATGAAGGCCAACAAACCATTTGCCTTCTTCACCGCCTGCTGTACCTGTATGCCAACTTTCATTGATTGATGAACCATGACACTCAGGTCTCGTTGCGCCTCCCCTTTTTCTAATCTTCCACCATTCAGATAATATTCTGTCTTTGCGTTTTTGCCCCCTAAGTGGATAACCTCACATTTATCCACATTATACTGCATCTGCCATGCATTTGCCCACTCACTTAACCTGTCCAAGTCACCCTGCAGCCTCCTAGCATCCCCCTCACAGCTCACACCGCTACCCAGTTTAGTGTCATCTGCAAACTTGGATATATTGCACTCAATTCCTTCATCCAAATCAGTGATGTATATTATAAAGAGCTGGGGTCCCAGCACTGAGCCCTGCGGCACTCCACTAGTCACTGCCTGCCATTCTAAAAAGGACCCATTTATCCCGACTCTCTGCTTCCTGTCGGCCAACGAGTTCTCTATCCACGTCAGTAGATTACCCCCAATTCCATGTGCTTTGATTTTGCACACCAATCTCTTGTGTGGGACCTTGTCAAAAGCCTTTTGAAAGTCCAAATACACCACATCCACTGCTTCTCCCTTGTCCACTCTACTAGTTACATCCTCAAAAAATTCCAGAAGATTTGTCAAACATGATTTCCCTTTCATAAATCCATGCTGACTTGGACCGATCCTGTCACTGCTTTCCAAATGTGCTGCTATTTCATCTTTAATAATTGATTCCAACATTTTCCCCACTACTGATGTCAGGCTAACCGATCTATAATTACCCGTTTTCTCTCTCCCTCCCTTTTTAAAAAGTGGTGTTACATTAGCTACCCTCCAGTCCATAGGAACTGATCCAGAGTCAATAGACTGTTGGAAAATGATCACCAATGGATCCATTATTTCTAGGGCCATTTCCTTAAGTACTCTGGGATGCAGACGATCAGGCCCCGGGGATTTAGCGGCCTTCAATCCCATCAATTTCCCTAACACAATTTCCCGCCTAATAAGGAGATCCTTCAGTTCCTCTTTCTCACGAGACCCTCTGTCCCCCAATACTTCCGGAAGGCTATTTGTGTCTTCCTTCATGAAGACAGAACCAAAGTATTTGTTCAAATGGTCTGCCATTTCTTTGTTCCCCATTATAAATTCACCTGAATCCGACTGCACGGGACCTACGTTTGTCTTCACTAATCTTTTTCTCTTGACATATCTATAGAAGCTTTTGCAATCAGTTTTCATGTTCCTGGCAAGCTTCTTCTCGTACTCTATTTCCCCCCTCTTAAGTAAACTCTTTGTCCTCCTCTGCTGAATTCTAAATTTGTCCCAGTCCTCAGGTTTGATGCTTTTTCTGTTTGAAGGCCAACATACCATTTGCCTTCCTAACTGCTTGCTGCACCTGCATGTTTGTTTGCAATGACTGGTGTACAAGGACACCCAGGTCCCTCTGTACATTGTCACTTCACAAGCCATCACCATTGAAATAATACTTTGTCCTTATGTTTTCCCACCAAAGTTGATAAATTCACATTTATCCACTTTATACTGCATATGCCATGTGTTTGCCCACTCACTCAACCTATCTAAATTGCCTTGCAGCATCTTTGCATCCTTCTCACAACTCACAATCCCACCTAGTTTTGTGTCATCAGCAAACTTGAAAATATTACATTTGGTTCCCTCATCCAAATCATTTTTATATATTGTGAATAGCTGGGGGCCAAGCACTGATCCCTGTGGTACCCCACTAGTCACTGCCCGCAACCCCGAAAAAGACTGGTTTATTTCTACTCTCTGTTTCCTGTCAGTTAACCAATTTTCAATCCATGCCTGTACATTACTCCCAAACCTATGTGCTTTAATTTTGCACAATAACCTCTTATGTGAGACTTTATCAAAGGTCTTTGAAAATTCAAATACACTACATCCACTGGTTTTCCATTATCTATTCTATCAGTTACATTCTCAAAAAACTCCAGTCGGTTTGTCAAACATGATTTTCCTTTCATAAATCCATGTTGACTTTGTCTAATCCCGTTAATATTGTCTAATTCTGCCATTAACACATCCTTCATAATAGACTCTAGCATTTTGGAAGATGACAACCAATGCATTTACTATTTCCATGGCTACTTCTTTTAGTACTCTGGGATGCAGATCATCAGGCCCTGGGGATTTATCGGCCTTCAGTCCCATTAGTTTCTCCAGCACTATTTTCTTACAAATAATCATTTCTTTTAATTCCTCTTGCTCACAAGACCCTTGGTTCCTTAGCATTTCTGGGACATTATTTGTGTCCTCTTCCGTGAAGAAAGAACCGAAGTATTTATTTAATTGTTCTGCCATTTTCTTGTTCCCCATTATAAATTCTCCCGTTTTTGTCTTTAACGCACCCACATTTGTCTTCACTAATCTTTTTCTGTACATAGAAACTTTTGCAATCGGTTTTTATGTTCCTTACTCTTCTACTCTATTTTTCCCCTCTTAATCAATCTCTTGGTTCTTTTTTGCTGAATCCTAAACTGCTGCCATTCCTCAGGCTTGCTACTTTTTCTGGCAACTTTGTATAACTCCTCTTTGATGGAAGACCCTTTGTCGATTTGGCCTTCTGCCCCCACATCTGTGCAGACGTATTGCTCTCTGTTCTGCCTCATTAGCTTCTCCCTGCTGCTCTGCTAGCTCCTCCACCTCTGCAGGCTGCTGCTGCCCAGCATCTGCCTTCACTGCAAGCTGCCTCACACCTGTCTCTGGTGCACGGGGTTGATGTACATCACTCTCCTTAGGGGATGCCCTTGCTGAGGGCCTTCCTGTGGCACCTCTCTGGTCTCCACTCTGTCACCCTCTCCCTGGCCCTCTCCATGCTGGGCCATCATGATAGCTGCGGCCCTTGCCCGCTGCCTCTGCAGCCATTGGACCTGGCACTGCCTTCTCCTCTGTGCCTCGGCGGCACGCACAATGGGCAGGAGGTATTGGCCTGCCAGCACTGCCCCCATTTCCAACCCCTCCCCAAGCCCAGCCTCCTCGAAGTCGGCTCCCTGTTCTGCAGGTGGAGGCGTTCTAGCACTCTCAAACAATCACACACTGTAGTCTCGCACTGGTTCTCAAACATGGAGAAAAAGTCGCTGACACCAAATACCATGATCCCGCAGCCATTGTCATGTATCTCACATTACTGTATATAACTGTATCTTACCATGCTATACATGACTGTAACTGGATATGACCAGTAACAATAGCATACCTTACCACCAGGGGTGCACTTGCAGGAGACACTTCATACCTGTCCCACTGTGGTATATAAAGGGAGGGCTCAGGCAAGTGCAGCACTGGAGAGCTGGAATGAAAGGTGCAGGTCCTGAGTGACCTTGACTTCAGCATGTGTCTCGTGTAAGTCAGTACATTAGAGTCAGGACTTAACAGTGGCAACGAGTTACGGGATCACAGAGTCCACAGAATGGCTACCAACAGCTCAGGTGAGAAATTCAAAGCTGGAGTCAATTGGGATGACTTTATAGAAAGGCTCCAGCAAAGCTTTGTGACCAAAGACTGGCTGGGCGACGATAAGGCAGACAAGAGAAGAGCCCATCTCTTGAAAAGCTGTGGCTCGAAAACATACGCTTTAATGAAAGACCTGCTGGCACCCGAGAAACCAGCAAGCAAGTCGTCGAGGATTTGAGCACATTGGTGAGAGACCACCTGAAGCCAGCAAGCAGCCTACACATGGCCAGACACAGGTTCTATAACTACAGACGCTGTGTGGGCCAGAACATACCCGACTTCGTGGTAGAACTTCGGAGGCTGGCTAATTCATGTGAGTTCCCCAATGAACTAAGGAGAGAAGTACTGAGAGACTTTTTTGTTGAAGGAATAGGCCACGCAGGTATATTCCGAAAGCTAATAGAGACTAAGAACTTGACTCTAGAGGCAGCAGCACTGGTCGCACAGACGTTCTTGGCAGGCGAAGAAGAAACGAGGCTGATCTATACTTCAGGTATGACAACCAACGAGGCAGCGGAACAAGGGGTTCACATTGTGAAACAAACCACTATCCCCACACACAGACAAAGGCAGGAGAGCAGGCCTTCAACAGCAGATAGTGGCGCCAGAAGCCATCAAAATCAAGAGCCACATGAACGGCCGATCACACCTCATCAACCCACAATGCGAGCAATCAACAACAGAATGAGAGAAGCTCAAGGGAGATCAGCCAGACGCAGCTCACCCTTCGGAAACAATGGAAATGCTCTGTGTTGGAGATGTGGGGGAAGGCACTCAAACAGGGTGTGTCGATTTCAGCATGCCATTTGCAGAAACTGCAATTACACAGGGCATCTGGCTCGCATGTGCAGAAAAACAACAGCTCGGCTGGTATACGAATAGGAAGGGTCGGAAAACGGACCAGAAGACGGTTGGAACAGTGCACAGGATGTCGAGATACAGCGGGTTAACACGATCAATATCGTCTGTTCTTACACCAAGATACCTCCAATTATGATGAGGGTTCTACTCAACGGGATACCTGTCAACATGGAACTGGACACGGAGGCCAGTCAATCTCTCATGAGCATTCAACAATTTGAACAGCTGTGGCCGCACAAAAGCGACAGACCAAAACTCACAAAGATCGACACCAAACTAAGGACCTATACTAAAGAAATTGTCCCAGTCCTTGGCAGCGCCATGCTCTTCCGTGGAATTCAGCGACTGGGCAAGCCCTATCGTCCCCGTCATGAAACCTGATGGATCCATGCGAATCTGTGGGGATTACAAGTCTTCCATAAACAGAGTCTCCCTACAGGACCATTACCCGCTGCCCAGAGCAGACGACCTATTTGCCATGTTGGCTGGAGGAAAACTTTTCTCGAAACTTGACCTCACATCTGCGTATATGACGCAAGAACTGACCAAAGAGTCTAAGCTACTCACCACCATCAACACACATCGAGGCCTTTTTGTGTACAATCGATGCCCATTCGGCATCAGGTTGGCAGCTGCTATATTCCAGCGCAACATGGAAAGTCTGCTCAAGTCCATCCCGGGGACGGTTGTGTTTCAAGATGACATACGCATCACTGGCAGGGACACCGACTCTCATCTCCGCAATCTTGAGGAAGTACGAAGTCGATTGGATTGGGTAGGCCTAAGAGTTAAGAAATCCAAGTGTCTGGTTCTCGTGCCTGAGGTTTTTATTTTTGGGCAGAAAGATTGCCGCTGATGGAATCAGCCCAACCGAATCCAAAACCGAAGCGATTCTCCTGGCACCCAGGCCCCGGAATGTCTCGGAACTGCGCGCCTTTCTCGGGCTACTCAATTACTTGAGCATGCTGCTGGAGCCTCTCAGAAAGGGGTGCGATTGGTTTTGGGGGGACACCCAAGCACGCGCCTTCAATAAGGCACGCAACCTTCTATGTTCCAAGAGTGTTTTAGCCTTTTTTGACCCAGGTAAAATGTTAGTCCTTACGTGTGATGCGTCAGCGTACGGGGTCAGGTGCATTTTACAGCACGTCAATGATGTGAGTAAATTTCAGCCCGTTGCTTATGCCTCCAGGTCACTTTCGCGGGCGGAGCGCGGGTACGGTATGGTTGATAAGGAGGCGCTCATGTGCGTGTACGGTGTCAAAAAGATGCACCAATACCTTTTCGGGGACAAGTTTGCATTGGAAACCGACCACAAACCCCTCACGTCCCTACTATCCGAGTGAAAGACAATCAACGCCAATGCCTCGGCGCGCATTCAGAGGTGGGCACTCATGCTGGCGGCTTACGACTACACGATAAGGCACAGACCAGGCACAGACAACTGTGCCGACACGCTTAGCAGGCTACCCCTGGCGACCACAGAAGGGTCCGACGAACAGGACTGTGAGGTGGTCATGGCAATTAATGCCTATGAATCCACAGGTTCGCCCATAATGGCTCGCCAAATCAGAGCCTGGACGACCAGCGACCCCACGTTATCTCTAGTTAAAAGATGCGTTTTAACCGGTGACTGGGCAGAGGCTCACGATGCCTGCCCCGAGGAGGTCAAACCCTTCCACAGGCGCATGCATGAACTCTCACTACACGCAGACTGCCTGATGTGGGGCAGCCAAGTAGTTATGCCCTTACGAGGCAGGGAGGCGTTTGTCCGGGAGCTCCATCGCGAGCACCCGGGGATCGTCCTTATTAAGGCCATAGCCAGATCTCATGTCCGGTGGCCTGGCATTGACGCAGACTTGGAGCTCTGCGTCCGTCAGTGCACCATTTGTGCCCAACTCAGTAATGCCCCCAGGGAGGCCCCCCTAAGCCCAGGCCCTGGCCCACAAAACCGTCGTCGCGGGTGCATGTAGACTATGTGGACCATTCATGGGCAAAATATCCCTCGTAGTCGTTGATGCATTTTCAAAGTGGATCGAGTGCACCATTTTAAACTTGAGCACCGCCTCCACCACTGTGGAGAGCCTGAAAACCATGTTTGCAACGCACGGCATTCCTGACATATTGGTCAGTGATAATGGTCCGTGCTTCACCAGCGCAGAATTTCACGATTTTATAGTTGACCACGGTATAAATCACGTTAAGAGGGCACCTTTCAAGCTGGCCTCCAATGGCCAGGAGGAGCGAGCAGTGCAGATCATTAAACAAGGCATGCTTAGAATCCAAGATCCCACGTTGCAGAGCCGTCTGTCGCGACTGCTGCTGGCATACAGATCTCGTCCGCATTCGTTGACTGGGATTCCCCCTGTGCAACTATTGATGAAACGAACCTTAAAGACCAGTCTCTTGTTAATCCTCCCAGACATGCATGAAATTGTTGAGGCTAAGCGTCAAAAGCTAACTGAGTACCACGACCAGAATTCGAGGGGGAGGTGGAATAAGATAGGGGACAAAGTGTTTGTGCTAAACTATGGCCGTGTCCCAAATGGCTTGCAGGGACAGTAACAGACAAAGAGGGAAACAGGCTACTGGTTGTACAAATGGACAATGGCCAAACCTGCTGGAGGCATGTAGACCAAGTAAAAAGTAGATTCACTGATAACACTGAAGAACCAGAGGCAGACTACAATGTGGAACTCACATCACACCTGGTGGACAGACAGGTGGAACAACCTGAGGAAAGGGCAGTCTCAACAGACTGCCCAGGCGAGATAACAGCAATCACACCGAACGAAACAGAAAGCCCAGGCGAGATATCAGCAATCACACCGAATGAAAAACAGGCACCAAGGCAAACAACTGAACCACAACTAAGACGCTCCACGCGAGAGCACAGACCACCTGAGAGACTGAATCTATAAAGGCAATAAGACCTTGGGGGAGGGTGATGTCATGTATCTCACATTACTGTATATAACTGTATCTTACCATGTATACATGACTGTAACTGGATATGACCTGTAACAATAAGCATACCTTACCACCAGGGGTGCACTTGCAAGAGACACTCCATACCTGCCCCACTGTGGTATATAAAGGGAGGTCTCAGGCAAGTGCAGCACTGGAGAGCTGGAATTAAAGGTGCAGGTCCTGAGTGACCTTGACTTCAGCATGTGTCTCTTGTAAGTCAGTACATTAGAGTCAGGACTTAACAGCCATTTTTGGGGGTTATCCAATTTAACCCCTTAAGCTTTTATTTTCAACAGCAGCAAATATACTGACCTTCCATTGGAGTGCTTACATTTTCTTCAGAAATCTAGCAATTCATTCAGGCAATTCTTAATTTGACACTTAAAGCAATCTTTATTCAGCCCTGCTTCAATTTACCAAGCATTTTAAGAAATGTAAAAAACATTTTGATAGGTTTAAAATATGAAAACAGCAATGTCATAGAGATTTAACTCTATGATTGAACGTTTCCATTTTTAAAGCATGAATGCATTCAATCTGTATTTCTCCAATATATTTGTTCATATGAGATTTTAACCATGTCAATGTATCATAAATTTAAAATTGAGCTCTTAATGAATTTCCTTTGTTTTGCCTTTGGCCAAGTTTTAAGTAGTGCACAGTAGCACCTAATTATTACTGTATCTCTAACCTTCCTATCCTCTCTAAAGTCCTCGAGCATGTCCCAGCTTCATGCCCATCACTTCCACAACTCTCAGTTAAATTCTTCCATTGCAATTTCCACTCATCTCACAACACCTAAAAAGCCCTAACCAAAGTCACAAATATAACTGTGATATGTTATCCCACCTTATCCTCCTTGACATCTCTGCAGTGATTGAAACATTTGACCATGCCGTGCTCTCCTTCATTGTCCAGCTCCGAAGAACGACCTTTGTTCCATTTCTATCTATCTAGACAAAGCCACTATATCTACAGCATTGGCTTCTGCATGGTCCACAAACACTAATTTTTCCACAATATATCTGACAAATGCTGTTTGACACTAAGTCCCACTCATTGGGCTCAATTTTCCCCGGTTATTTGCGCCGTTCTTTTGGCGCCCGCCGTTTTTTCTGGCGTATTTATTTTTTCCAAGTTTCCCCCTGTGATCTGCGCCGGCGTAACTGACTTAGTTATGATTTTTCTAGGCCAGTTTTTTTGACGTCATGGGGGTTCCCTCATATCTGCGCCATTTTTTTCAATTGTTCGCAGTTTGGCCAACATTTTTTTCTCTTATGTTGTCGTATCTGGCAATTCCCGAACAACCTTCTGGCAGTTAAGAAAACCAGCGCACATTCACAAATCTGCACTGAAAGATGCCATTGTTTTTAAATCAAAGGTTTTGGAGGGAGTCAAGAACACTGTAAAATAAATAATAAAGATCAATGTTTTTTACCTGTCAACATAGAAGTGTAAATTTGTTTAATTTCAAAAGTTTTCTCATATTTTTTACTCACTCACACGCCACGAGCGTACGTCTTGAAACAGGACTGGAGGGTCGTAGCTTTGGCCGGCAGAATCGGGCCCACGCCCGGACACAGGGGCTCGGGGTTTGGCTACAAAACAAGCCATGGCCGGGGGGAGGGGGGGCAGGGGGGAGGAGGGGGAGGAAAGAGAGAGAGTGAGGTGCCAATCGGAAGGCTTCGAGCCCGGAGAGTGGGAGGAGAGAGAGAAGTCACAAGACTCCAATTGATAAAGGCTGGGGTGGGGGGAGGGGGGGAGAGGAGAGGAGAGGAGAGACAGAGAGAGAGAGAGAGAGAGAGAGAGAGGTGCTGATCGGAAGGCTTTGAGCCCGGGGAGGGAGAGTGAGAGAGAGAAGTCACAGGATTCAAGCGGGGCGGGAGGGGGAGGTGGTGCGGGGGGGGGGGGGGGGGGGGGCGGGGGAGGGGAGAGAGAAGTCACAAGACCTTTGGATGTGGTCCATCCATACAGACCTGGCGAGAAACAACTGTGAAACCTGTGTTGCCTGCTTTCCTGCCATTTTGAGCTTCTTTCAAAGATTAAATTTAAGTATGGGGGCAATACTGACAATGCCATACCTTGTGTGAGCCTTCTGCATCATGGTGCTACGTAGGAGACAATTGATTCGGCTTCATAGTATCAGGAAAATCAGAGACCGTAGGGTGCTGGGAAGGAGGCCTCACTCACCTCGGGTATATCGAGACAGGCGTTCGTACCTCCACCTGAGTGATACAGACTGTGTTTCCACAAAGAAGTTGTAAGTGAGAACTGTGAGTTGGTCAAAGCAGACCTGCAACCTAGAAGCATCAGAAGGACTGCTTTGTCAGTTGAAGTGAAGGTTACATCTGCACTTTCATCCTATGCCTCTGGATCGTTTCAAGCTACAACTGGGGATGTGTGCACCATCTCTCAACATGCAACACATATCTCCATTTGCCAGGTCACGGCTGCACTGTAAGCTTGTAGGAATGACTTCATAAAGTTCCCCATGACTGCCCAAGCAATCCATGACAGGGTTGTGGGCTTCTCCAGGATTGCTGGCTTCCCAAAGGTACAGGGCTGCATTGATTGTACCCACAGCGCCTTGCGAGCATCTTTGAAGGAATTTGAGATATACAGGAACAGAAAAGGCTTCCACTCCATTAATGTGCAGCTTGTGTGTGACGACATGCATCATATCATATCAGTCGATGCAAGATACCCTGGCAGCACTCATGATGCGTTCGTCCTATGCGACAGCATTATATCTGCCATGTTTCAGCAGCAGCCAGAAGGGCAGAGCTGGCTACTGGGAGACAAAAGGTATGGCCTTGCCACCTGGCTCATGATGCCCTTACGCGTAACCCGGACGGAAGCTGACCATCAATACAACATGTCACACATTGCAACATGCAGCATCATTGAGAGGACCATTGGCATATTGAAACAGCGTTTCTGATGCCTGGACCATTCTGGAGATTACTTTCTGTACTCCCCTGAGATTGTCGGTCAGTTCACTGTTGTGTGCTGCATGCTGCATAACTTAGCCATCATGAGACAGAAGCAGCTGGTAGTGGAAGAACCACCTGCGGTGAGAGTGGCTGATGATAATGATGTGGAAGATCCAAGTGATTAGCAGGAGGAGGAGGAGGATGATGAGGATGAGGAAGCCATGCAAGTGCCTGAGGCCGAAGCACGACAGCGGAGGAGGGCGGGCCATCGTGCTCCTTTAACAATTGCTCGAGCCTTGCGCCAGCAGCTCATCCGTGAACACTTTGCTGATGCCTGAGGGCTCAGTGACAACTATTCCACGTGGACATCTATACTGTTTGGAGCTGTTCCGTAATGTTGTGTTGTGTTAATGGAACATGATTTAGTTTAATGTAAAATATATTTTATTCAAAAGTTTACAATGTACTTAATTTAACTTTAATAAAAGTAATCTTGTATAAAATTTTACTTTAATATCACTCTTTAAGATCAATTAAAAATGTTAAGATCACTTATAAACTTGTAAATTTAAATAACTTACAAAAAACTTTTAATTTGAGAACAGTTACAACAGTAACAACAATAATAACAACAACAACAGCAGCAGCAAAGAAAGGCTGCACCCATCTCTCATCCCCCTTATTCTAAGACCGCCCGCTAGGCTTGGTCTTGGACACGCCACCACCCCTGCCTGCAGCGGTGGCAAAGTGTTTCTGGGCTTGATATCAAGCTTATTCTTTCTAACATCTAGGGTACTGTGCACTTTTTGAGGGTACAGGGCATCAGCATCATGTGGCAAGTTGGAGGGCCCGGCTTTGGGTTCATCAGAGACTGGTGTGGGGATTGGAGTGGGAGTGACAGTTGATTCTGTCAATGGACGCGGGGTCTGGGCATATTCTGTTATTGCAGCAGATAACTCCAACATGCTGTCCCTCATGCTCCCTGACAGTGTCTCAACGACCTGCAACATTCCTTCCCTCATGGTCAGTGACGTGGTTTGCACTACCTCTGACACTCCCTCCCTCATGGCCATTATTCCCTCATTGATGTTCCTGGATATCGTTCCCATTTCTCGTGTCATTGCTGTTACTTCTCCCAACAGTCCCGCTACCTCATCACTCATCCCACTGGTGGCGTCCAGGAGTGATCGGGTAAGGTCAATGCTCTCCGCCCTCAATGGCATCATGTGAACCACATCTGTTAGATCCTGCACCTCAGGAGCGCGCGGTTGAGCTCCCCTTCCCCTCCTCCCCATAGGTATGGCTCGCACCCCAACACTGGAACCTGCAACCTCAGAAGGTGGGGCCCTGGGTGTGCCTCACTGCACCACACCACTGGGACCCGCAACCTCGGAAGGTGTGAAATCATGGAATGTACCACCAACACTCAAACCACTAGTCACGGAAGGGGCTGTCACATTCATGAATGGCACCTCCTCCAAAGTCCGTACAACAGTGGGAGCTTCATCCAGCTCCATCCCCTTCCCCTCCCCCTCACCCCCATGGATGGATTGGAAGATGTTCTCCTCTTCAGGCACGTCCACGTCTGAATCTTCTTCGGCATCATCAGGATTGGCCTCAAGTTCTGCAAAATATAACAGAACAGTCAAATGGCTAGCAGCAGAGGAGGGTGCAGGGTGGGTGGCATGAGTAGGCTCACACATCGCAGGCCAGGCAACAGGCTGATTTGAAGGACCATGATGAATTTGCAGGACTTACCCTCTCCTTCAAGTGTGGGCCCAGTTTGTGCAGTACTGATTGCTTTTTTCCAGGCTGGACCCATCAAAGCAGCAACCTTCACTTCCAAGGGTGTCAGTGGGTGCAGGTAGCCGGGCCTCCTCCTGTTCCAGTTCTTTCCCTTTTATTATATCCCACCTTCCTCTGCAAAGATGAAAATGCAACTTTTTAGAGAGTGTGCCTTTCTGCTGGGTGGGACATATGCTGCTGGTCACATTTACAATTGCATTGAATAAATGAAAATATTACTTACACTAACTACTTGACCAAGGTCCTGCCATTTCTTTTTACACTGGCCTCCAGATCTCGTGGTGGTCACCACTGCGCAGTAATCTTCTGCAACTTGGTTCCAGTGTTTCTTCATTTCTTTACGTGGAACCTTTATGTGACCTCTGCTGGTGTCCAGCTCCTGCCATCTGTTCTCAAACACAGTAACTAGTGCCTCCACTTCTTCATGTAAGAAATACTTGGTCCTTGCACTGCGTTACATCTTGTATTGCTCCAGCTGTGATTTTCCCAATGCTCTCACACAGCACTCCTTCTCACACACACAACTGGCTCTTTAAAAATGGTCGATTGCCAAATCCGAGCTGGACTGAGCATGTGCGTCCATTGGAACGACGTCAAAAACGTAACTTTTTTTTCCCGCACATGTACAAAAGGTGCGGCTTCGTTTTTTGGCGCTACCCCCTGAGGTGACTGGACACACTGCGCGGTGCCAAATTCGAATTATACATCGGGGAAACGTTCGCAAAATATTCTGGTGCATTTCTGACCTAGAAAAACAGGTGTAACTCTGGCAATATGCCAGAAAACGGGCCTGGGGCAAATTGAGCCCATTATCACTACCATCCTCATTGACCTAGAAGTGCTTGCCACCCTCTAATGCATCCAATATAAAATCCTTGTCCTTGTCTTCAAATTCCTTTGTGAATTTACATCTGCTTAACTCTGCAACCTCCTTCAGCTGTGAATCCACTCCTGCATCCTCCATTCTTCAGAATTTGGCCTTTTGTGCACCCTTTCCCTTCATCTAATATTGGTGGCAACATTTTCAGTCACCTCAGCGTTACTCTGTGGAGCTTCCTCACTAAATCCCTCTCCCTTTCTGCTTCTCTCTTCTCCTTTCAAAACCACATCAAAACCCACCCTAACCTATCTCCCATGGCTCAGGATCTGTTTCCTTTATTATTACTTTGTAAAACACATTGCGTCATCTTATAAATTAAAAGCACCACATAAATGTAACTTTTTTTTGCCTGGAGAATAGCAGTTAGCACAAAGGGAGATGAATTGTCTACAATTTTGTTATTGCCCATAAGCAAAATCTAATTTGGTTTCTGAAAATATATTGTGAGCAAGATTGCCACTGTAAGAAGCTTGTTGTCTGTGATTGCCATAACTACTGAGGGGGTGTCATGCCAGAGGAAAATTCCAAAATGCTTTGATCCAGACCTAATAAACATTGCTTCAGTCAGCAATGGGTCTACCACTTCCCATAAGTAAAATTGGAATGAACTGTCTGTTGAGAACAAACTGGTACTAAAAACAAAAAATGATGGAATCACTCAGCAGGTCAGGTGGAGAGAGAGAAACAGAGTTAACAGAGTCGATGACATTTTATCATAACAAGTAGTATTATTTAAAGAAGCTGATAGAGCAGTATAAGGAGATTCATAGAATTATAATTTTTAGACATTGTGACTAGATGGATGGACCACAATGATTTTTTCCAGTCCTTTACATTCCTATATATACTGGTTTTGACTTCTGAGGAAGTGAGGGGTATATCAGGGTAGCAACCCTTAAATGTTTTATTCACTCAGTTCAACTGTATTTCTGTGTGACAATAGTGAGTTAGAACTCTTTGGACAAGTGACATGAATCCAGGGTAAAAAAATGATTGAAGGAAAATTTGAAGATTCTGAAAAGACATTCTAGAGGGATTTTAGAAAATGTTGTTACTTTCAAGTCAATAAATATGTTGTGTCAAAATTTAACATTTCTCTCCTGTTTTCATTTGCTCTGTGTGAATATTTTAATTGTAATAAATGTCCCTGCTAGTTTAGCATGAATAATATGACAGCATGTTTTCAGTCTATCAAAGATATCAGGAGCACATGGTTGGCATCCCAGGCATCGTTCAATATGAAATATCTCAGGGCAAGGATATTTGTTAATACTGCAGCCTGTGAACTTATTCACTCCTTGTATAAGACTATGGGGTTGATATTCCTCTCCTCTATGCCTGGAGGGTGCTCAGCTGTCAGGTGCAAAAGAAATGGAAAAGGTGCATAAACTTGTATCCATCCCCTTAACATTGCCAAGGGAATTCCTGGGGGTCCCCTTACAAAGGTGGGACCGAAGTCCTTGCACTTGGAGCAGGAGCAAATGTGGGGCAGCCATGTGATTTAGTTTGGGAGCAGGTCAGTGGGTCTGAGGGGGGGTGGTGCGAGTGCCACTGAGCGGCCAGCCAGAACATAAGAACATAAGAAATAGGAATAGGAGTAGGCTATACAGCCCCTCGAGCCTGCTCCACCATTCAATAAGATCATGGCTGATCTGATCATGGACTCAGCTCCACTTCCTCGCCCGCTCCCCATAACCCCTTATTGTTTAAGAAACTGTCTATTTCTGTCTTAAATTTATTCAATGTCCCAGCTTCCACAGCTCTCTGAGGCAGCGAATTCCTCAGATTTACAACCCTCCGAGAGAAGAAATTTCTCCTCATCTCTGTTTTAAATGGGCGGCCCCTCATTCTAAGATCATGCCCTCTAGTTCTAGTCTCCCCCAACAGTGGAAACATCCTTTCTGCATCCACCTTGTCAAGCCCCCTCATAATCTTATACGTTTCGATCAGATCACCTCTCATTCTTCTGAATTCCAATGAGTAGAGGCCCAACCTCCTCAACCTTTCCTCATAACTCAACCCCCTCATCCCCGGAACCAACCGAGTGAACCTTCTCTGAACTGCCTCCAAAGCAAGTATATCCTTTCAAAAATATGGAAACGAAAACTGCACACAGTATTCCAGATGTGGCCTCACCAATAACTTATATAGCTGTAGTAAGACTGCCCTGCTTTTATACTCCATCCCCTAAGTGGTGTCCTTCTATCAGACCATCAGGATACGGATTGGAGTGGTTTTTGGACTGCAGCCAGATTTCCTGGAGTCAATGGCTATTGCAGCTGCTGCAGGCTCCTCAAGTCTGCAGCAGTGGCTGGATTTCTGCCCCTGATTTTGGGTGCAGGCCCCTGCTAAAGGAGCAGGTCGGAGCCCGGGGAATGTGAAGCGAATGCTAATGACCTGAGTTCTAAAATCCCGGTGAGTTCAAGTCATGTCAGGTGGAGTGCACGTAGGAAAATCTGAACTGGTAAATTTTGATTTATAAGAAGAACTACCTACGGCAACGCTGAACATGGCTAAAGATTGTTGGGAGATAGCCAATGGCAGTGCAGTCCCTTCATTGTTAATTATTTAAAATGCTTTGATTGGCATTTTTATTAATTCAGAGATTGCAGTGTCTTTCAGGACTGACGGCTATAATATTTTCCATCCTTCGCCATGGGTCATTGGTGGATTGTGACTTGCTGTTACATTAATTGATTGGCTCTGTCTCAATAGTGAGTCTTATTCGAGCTTCCATAGACCAATGTACTTCACATGTTTTGGGACTTAGGACAGCCAGTAGTTGAAATAAAATAAATCTATTTTATCTGTAAAACAAAACAGCAGCAGAGGTGATTTGTGTAGCACTTTATGGTGCAAGTAAGTGTGCTTCTGAAAAGAATCCTATCTGTCCAAGATACATCTTTCATACTCAATTCTTAATGAGTAACCTAGGAAGTATGCTACAAATGAAGGATGAGAACATAAATATCTTCACAAACAAGGTTAAATGGATAACTTATGAGCACCAAAGGCACACATAAACAATGGTCATAAATCATGATATTTGGCATTCCACATTGCTGGTCATGTCATATTTTATTCATAAGCCTTATGCTATGCTTTCAATGAAACCTGTTTAGACCAAACTGAATTTTAATGTCGATTGTTTACCCCAAGAAAATTAAAGGACAGTTAGGTAGATGCCATTTGTCAATGTGATATCATACTTAGTGGAAAGACGGTGCTTTCTCTGTTCATTGTTTGTAGTGATGTTAAAAATATTTGTACAAAGACATGGGCCTGAAATTCCGATCGAGGTCTTCCCGCGGGCAAATGACTGAAAAAGTTAAAAAAGATGCGCACCTACTTGTTCCTGCTGCACCCGCACGAACTTCCGATCCTGAGGCCTTCACTCCTATTCATCAGAGCGCATGCACGTCGGGACATGCGCAGGCCTGGAGCTGGAGTCACATGGCTCTGGGCAGCCAATCAACTTACAGTATTTTCTCATTCATAATAATGGGAACTCCGTAAGTTGGAGTTCCCATTATTATAAATGAGAACCCGCCCCCTAACACATAAGACATTAATTAAAAAATAGAAAAATACACTACATAGTTAAGACTCATAAATTAAAGTTCTTATTAAAAAAATAAGAACTTTTTAAAAAGTTTTTTTAATTATGCCTTAAGATAAACTTACTGTTGTGGGGAGGGTTTTTACAATAAAATGTGTTTTTATAACTTTATTTTTAAATGTTTTTGTGTATTTTTAAACACTTGCACCTGTAAAAGTAGGCTATACGCCTGGTTTTTCAGGCGCAAGATTTTTGAGGACATTTGCTGGGCAAGAAATGTGTAAATATTGAAAATCTTGCCCTGCAAGTGTCCTCGTTCCCGATATGCGTGCGATCTGTCAAGCCAGAAACTTGACAGATCGGAAAAGCCGGTTTTCAGCGCATACGCATTGCGTGCTGAAAACCGGCTTTTCCGATGCCATCCCAGGCCCGTAGAAACTTCGTATGGACCCGGGACTTCGGAATTTCAGCACCAATATTTCTTAAATGTTTGCTACAATAGCACAGAGGAAATCTTGCCCATGTGGTTTTTGTTGCGTCACTGTTGATGGTATTAGCAGGATCTTTGTCTGTGGTACGCAATGGCAATAATAATGAAACTCTCATAGTCCGAACCACATATTGAATTCACCGGCGCCACATACCTTCCAAAGTTGAGTATCTTTGTGACATCACACTAACATAGAGCAATAGGATCATTATTGCCTTAGGAAGCACTAAAGTTAATATTATTGTCCAAAACAAGATAATTTAACAGTTTATTTTGAAACAAACATTTTTTGTAGCAATATCAGGTTTCAAATTTGCTTTTCAATCAAACCGATCCTTAATTCATAAAAAATTACTTCCATGGAAATACATCAAAGGCTTTATTTGCTTTTGTGAGGAAACCATACAATTATACATTTTTCCCAGAATCTCTGCTGTTACAACAGTCACAAATTATTTCCACTTTTGTTCCTTTATAATGCCTCAAAAAGCTGCACTCTTCAATATGTGTTGTCAGCATTGGAAAATGGAATATTTCTCAATTTTATTTTCGTCCACTGGAGCATCAGGGACCTAAACTAGACATAGTGAGGCCATATATTGATCAATCATCCTTCTGTATTTTAATGATGTACTTTAAGCAAATTCCTCAGTGGAGCACTCTCCATTGCACCAGAGATTTCATGATCTGTAGTAATACAGGCAAAATAATATTGCATTAGTGACAGTTTTGAGTTGTGCATCCACATGCAAGATACACTGGCTTGAGATTGCCCTGACTCATTTCACATCATCCTCAGGCAGTCCCTCAGAATCAAGGAAGACTTGCTTCCACTCCTGAAGTGAGTTCTTTGGTGGCTGAACAGTCCAATACAAGAGCCACAGACTTTGTCACAGGTGGGACAGAAAGTCATTGAGGGAAGGGATGGGTGGGACTGGTTTGCCGCACGCTCTTTCCACTGCCTGCGCTTGATTTCTGCATGCTCTCAGCGTTGAAATTCGAGGTAACTATAGGCTGGTTAGTTTAACATCTGTAGTGGGGAAAATGCTTGAAGCTATCATTAAGGAAGATATAGCGGGACATCTAGATAGGAATAGTGCAATCAAGCAGACGCAACATGGATTCATGAAGGGGAAATCATCTTTATCGAATTTACTGGAATTCTTTGAGGATATAACGAGCATGGTGGATAGAGGTGTACTGATGGATGTGGTGTATTTAGATTTCCAAAAGGCATTCGATAAGGTGCCACATAAACGGTTACTGCAGAAGATAAAGGTACGTGGAGTCAGGGGAAATGTATTAGCATGGATAGAGAATTGGCTGGCGAACAGAAAGCAGAGAGTCGGGATAAATGGGTCCTTTTTGGGTTGGAAATCGGTGGTTAGTGGTGTGCCACAGGGAGCGGTGCTGGGACCACAACTGTTTATAATATACATAGATGACCTGGAAGAGGAGACAGAGTGTAGTGTAACAAAATTTGCAGATGACACAAAGATTAGTGGGAAAGCGGGTTGTGTAGAGGACACAGAGAGGCTGCAAAGAGATTTAGATAGGTTAAGCGAATGGGCTAAGGTTTGGCAGATGGAATACAATGTCGGAAAATGTGAGGTCATACACCTTGGAAAAAAAAACAGTAAAAGGGAATATTATTTGAATGGGGAGAAATTACAACATGCTGCGGTACAGAGGGACCTGGGGGTCCTTGTGCATGAATTCCAAAAAGTTAGTTTGCAGGTGCAGCAGGTAATCAGGAAGGCGAATGGAATGTTGGCCTTCATTGCGAGAGGGATGGAGTACAAAAGCAGGGAGGTCCTGCTGCAACTGTACAGAGTATTGGTGAGGCCGCACCTGGAGTACTGCGTGCAGTTTTGGTCACCTTGCTTAAGGAAGGATATACTAGCTTTGGAGGGGGTACAGAGACGATTCACTAGGCTGATTCCGGAGATGAGGGGGTTACCTTATGATGATAGTTTGAGTAGACTGGGTCTTTACTCATTGGAGTTCAGAAGGATGAGGGGTGATCTTATAGAAACATTTAAAATAATGAAAGTGATAGACAAGATGGAGGCGGAGAGGTTGTTTCCACTGGTCGGGGAGATTAGAATTAGGGGGCACAGCCTCAAAATACAGGAGAGCCAATTTAAAACCGAGTTGAGAAGGAATTTCTTCTCCCAGAGGGTTGTGAATCTGTGAAATTCTCTGCCCAGGGAAGCAGTTGAGGCTAGCTCATTGAATGTATTCAAATCAAAGATAGATAGATTTTTAACCAATAAGGGAATTAAGAGTTATGGGGAGTGGGCGGGTAAGTGGAGCTGAGTCCATGGCCAGATCAGCCATGATCTTGTTGAATGGCGGAGCAGGCTCGAGGGGCTAGATGGCCTACTCCTGTTCCTAATTCTTATGTTCTTATGCTCAACGCCCTCTAGGATGCACTTCTTCCACTTAGGGCGGTCTTTGGCCAGCGACACCCAGGTGTCAGTGGGGATGTTGCACTATATCAGGGAGACTTTGAGGATGTCCTTGTAACATTTCTGTTGCCCACCATTGGCTCGTTTGCCATGAAGGAGCTACGAGTAGAGCACTTACTTTGGGAGTCTCGTGTCTGACATGCGAATTATGTGGCCAGCTTCAATGCTGGGAATGTTAGCTTGGATGAGGACGCTGATGTCCTGCCAGGGGATTTATAGGATCTTGTGGGGACATCGTTGGTGATATTTTTCCAGCGACTTGAGGTGTTACTGTACATGGTCCATGTCTCTGAGCCATAGAGGTGGAAGGGTATTACTAAAGCCTATAGACCATGAGCTTGGTGGCAGTTTTGAGGGCCTGGTCTTCAAACACTTTTCCTCAGTTGGCCGAAGGCTGCACTGGTGCACTGGAGGCGGTGTTGGATCTCGTCATCGATGCCTGCTCTTGTTGATAGGAGGCTCCCGAGATATGGGAAGTGGTCCACGGTGTCCAGGGCCGCGCCATAGACCTTGATGATTGGGGGACAGTGCTGTGCAGCGAAGACAGGCTGGTGGAGGACCTTTGTCTTATGGATGTTTAGCGTAAGGCCTATTCTTTCGTACACCTCAGTAAATACGTCGACTATGTCCTGGAGTTCAGCCTCTGTATGTGCGCAGACGCAGGCATCATCCGCGTACTGTAGCTCGACGACAGAGGTTAGAGTGGTCTTGGATCTGGTTCAGAGATGGTGCAGGTTGAATAGGTTCCCATTTGTTCTGTAGTTTAGTTCCACTCCAGCGGGGAGCTTGTTGAATGTGAGGTGGAGCATGGCGGCGAGAAAGATTGAGAAGAGGGTTGGGGCGATGACGCAGCCCTGTTTGACCCTAGTCCGGACGTGGATTGGGTATGTGATGGATCCATTGGCAAGGATCACGGCCTGCTTGTCGTCATGGAGCAGGCGAAGGATGGTGACGTACTTTTGGGGCCATCCGAAACGGAGGAGGACGCTCCATAGACCCTCACAGTTGACAATGTCAAAGGCCTTTGTAAGGTTGAAAAAGGCCATGTATAAGGGCTCTCATTTCACATAGGACGCTTGTCGTGAACAGGCAAAGGAAACATATAAAACATTGTTGACCTTAATAAGAGGGTCTCATTAGCATATTGTAGGGCCGTCTCCTACCTGGCAGCCAGCAAAATTGACATCCTGGCTGTGATATATTCTTTACAACATCACAAAGCACATTATACACAAGATGGCTCTGCAGGAACTGGTCATGTGACCTTGTCACATTATCATTTTATTATATGCATCAGAAGTTGCATTACCACAGTAGTCCGCTAGGTGGAGCAGTAATCCACTACAGGGAGCTCTATATTATACTTCTCCCTGCTTAATGATGAAGAAGTAATCCTAACAAAATAATCATTATACATAACTTGCATGGTTATACACAACAAATGATATGGACTTATTTTGACATATTTACAAATCAAACTTAAGCACTTGTTTTCTGTTTCGAAGCAGATACCTTCTATTGGGGTAAAAATACTTTTCTTCCGAGGTGGACTCCCTGATATAAGGAGTCGACACCTGTCCTTTGACATAGTGACCACAGAATCACTCAGACGAAACCTCAGATAACCGGTCTTTTATTCGAACATGCTCGGGAAGATTCCGATGAACACTTCTTCAGTCATAGGTTTGACAATTACAATTATACAGTTTTCCGAGGTGTGTGACTCTCCTACAAAACCACCGATTGGCCTACTGTTATCAGCGAAGTTACATTAATTTGTTGACTCTTATCAGACTAGCTCTGAGTGGTTCTTTCCCACCTGTCCATCTCTCATCACACATCATCCTTCTGGAATGTGTTCAACTTTGCCTCAGTTTCTCATGACGTGTGAAATAACCTTGTTTCCCAGGGTTTGCTATGAGATTCAGATGCTGTTTACTATCTATTTTCCCAAACATTTGTGTCCTTGTTCTCTGTACTGAATGAGTGTTCTAAGGTTAATCCAACGGATGGTTAATTACCCATCAGGCTTCATTATTCCCCTCTTACTAGCCCAATGTAAGCGAGTGTATGAGTATGTTTTACATACATAAGCAGGTTATACATAATCAGTCAATATTACAATCCATACCGTAATACAGAAGAACTTCTGCTTCCTCAGAATCTCCTAATACTGATAAGCCCTCTTAATCTGGACCATTTTACATGTCAGATCAATTCACTACCTTCAGTATCTCCATTCTTGATCCTTGGTCTGTTTTCACTCTAGTGACCATTTTTTATCCCTTTATACCTTTGCTCTTGAACAGAACTTTCCAAACTTGTTTCAGAACTTAGACTCACTCTAGGCTGAGCCGGAGGAGAATTTTGCTCCAGGGCAACACTTGATTTACATTTGGACTCTCAACAACTTCAGACTGTTTGCCTGCTTGACTCAGAATTAAATTCTGACTCTCTTGGACTTGTTTCTAGTACATCTGATGTAGGATTTGTTACTGGAACTCTACTTGCAACAAGACTACCTGATGAGTCAGAAATAATCAAATCATTAAAACTCTCAACTCCTTCCACATCTGTCGGTAAAATATGATCAATGTGAACAAACCTAACCTGTCCCTGATCAAATATCTTGACCATATATGTACGAGGGCCACATATCTACACTACTCTTCAATTTCACACTTCTCTTTCCTACTTTTCTTCATCAGGATCCTCTTTGTCTTAATTGTTTCTCTTCTACTGAGTGTGCCAAGTTTGGCTTTAACAACGAGAAACTGTTTTGTGGCTGTTGTTTGAGAAACAACCCTGCTGGTGTTCTACCAGTAGTTGTATGAGGAGTATTGTGATAAGTAATTAGAAAATTTGCTAATTTGTGGTCCAATGGCAACTGCCAGCTCTTTGGATTTGAATCCAATATTTGCTTGATGAGGGCACGTTTTACAATTTGTACTGTGCACTCTGCTACACCATTTGATCCAGGGTGGTATGGTAGAACCTTGGTATGTTTCAAACTATTTGTGCTCATTAACTGTGCAAATTTATCTGAACAAAATTGTGGTCCATTATCAGACACAATTTCTTCTGAGAGGCCATTTGAAGAAAATAATGTTCGCAAATTGTCCAATGTTTTACTTGTTTTTTTTTTCCCCTCACTAAGATGGCCACTGGGATGGCAGCTCCCTATGGAGCTCCCCTGCTAAACAACTCCCGCCTTCTACCCTCGGCAACTTTCCACCCTCAACCTCCCCCCTCCCACTGTCTAAACTTCTCCTTGCCCTAATAGACCATAATAGGGGGTCTTAAACACTTAAATCCCTACTCTAAACCCAACCCTGTGAACCCCACAAGTTCGGGCTGAATTCAGGCTTCCCACCACACCACCCATCAGCGACGGCAGCTGGGCCTCCTGCAGCGACTGGGTGACTCGATGCAACTGGACCTCCCGCTGGGCCTCCTGCGGCGACTCGATGCGACTGGGCATCCCGGCTAGTCCTCCTTTGACGGCTGGGCAGCTGGGCCTCCTGCGGCGACTCAACGCGACTGGGCATCCCGGCTAGGCCTCCTTTGATGGCTGACCGGCTGGGCCTCCTGCGGCGATTGGGTGGCTGAGCCTCTCGGCTGGGCCTTCTGTGGCGACTCGATGTGACTGGGCCTCCCGGCTGGAACTCCTGCAGCGACTGGGCGGCTGGGGCTCCTGCGGCGACTGGGCTTGGCTATCGGGCCTCCAATCCCCCTCCAGCGGTGATTGGAAGACCTCCAGCGGCAGCAGATGGGCCTCTCCTCCACGGCTGGACCTCCTGTGCAACAGGCGACCTCCTCCTCAACGGCAACCAGGTCGGCTGGCCTCCCCCCATCCTTCAGTGATGATTGGAACTCCTCTTCCCCTCTGGTGACATGGCCTCCTCTCCTCCTCCAGCACATGGTGAGTACCATGGCTGTGACCACCCCTGCCCTCCCAGTCTGAACCCCAGTGGGCCAATGACCATCCCAATGCCTGCTCACAACCAGGCCTCGGACCACCTACCATCAAGGGCGCTACCCAGCGCTGAGCCTGCTGCCAACATCTCGCCATAGGCATCTAGGCCTATTTAGTAGTGCCTGGTCTCCAGTCATCTTGGACCACCTTGGCACTGGACCAAGACATTGCTCAGCTAAGCCCGTATGGTAGCCGGTGTACAACGACTACCCCACATTAAAAAAACTCACGCACAGGCATCTTCCACTCTTCTAACATGAAGTTCGCGAATCTGTCCCAACTGTGACAGAGACGGTGGTTCTCGTATTGGACTGTACAGCCACCTAAGAACTCATGTTAAGAGTGGAAGCAAGTCTTCCTCAATTCCAAGGGACTACCTATGATACTTATTATTTTATGCATCGTAAATACCTCTATCCACTTCGAATGGCTATCAATCACAATTAGCAATTGTTATCCACTAGCTCAACAAAATCAACATGTAACCTTTGCCACACCCTGGGAGGCCATTTCCATGGCTGTAATGGTACTGATGGTGGTTTCTTGTTTACCAATTGACATGTTGTACATTGACTGACGATGTCATCTATACCTTTATCAAAACCTGGCCACCATATGTAACTGCGTGCAAAACTCATGTTCAAACACATTCACAGATGCTGGTCATGAAGATCTCCTAACAATTTGGACCTGAAATTATTTGGGATAACATTCTTGCAATTTTTATCCACTGATAATTAATTCCTATGAACAAAGTATAGATGAATATCTTTCTCTGATACCTGGTTTGGCCAGCCATTTGCTATGTAGTCATACAGCTTTGACATAATTGGGTCAGGTTTGGTTGCTCTACCAATCTCTTCAGCTGTGACTGGCAGTCCATCAATGTATGAGAAATAGAACACTTCTTCCCTATTGGGTGTAACTTGTGATGGGGATGGCAACCTGGACATAACATCAGCATTACTGTGATTAGCTGATCATCTGTACTCAATGTTATTCCTATATGCTGACAAAATCAAAGCCCATCTCTGAATTTGGGCTGCAGCTAAGGTTGGAACTGGAGACTTTGGAAAGAGGATTGCTGTCAGGAGCTTATGGTCAGTAACAATGGTAAACTTAAGACCATACAAGAATTTGTGCAACTTCTTGACCCCAAAAATTGATGCCAAAGCTTCCCTTTCGATCTGCACATAATTACGCTCACTGGCACTGAGAGTACATGATCTAAAAGCAATTGGTCTCTCCTCCCCACTATGTAGTACATGAGAGATCACTGCCCCAACTCCATATGGAGAGGCATTACATACTAGCTTGATCTCCTTAGTTACATCATAGTGAACTAACATGGTACTCTCTACCAATTGGCTTTTACACTTTTTGAATGCTGTGTCATATTCTTCTGAACACTTCAAATGGACCTGTTTTTTCAATAGTTCATTCAGTGGATGTAAGACTGTCAACAAATTTGGTTGGAACTTCCCATAATGGTTCAAATGACCCAAAAATGATTGAAATTCAGTGATATTCTTGAGAGTTCAAAACATTATTATGGATTTGCCTGTTTGGTGCTAAAATGAGTATGTCATCTAAATAACATACTATCCCTTCAATGCCTTGCTAAATCTGGTTCATCACCCCTTGGAATATGGCGGGGGTAGAAGACAATCCAATTGATAACCTATTAAATTGATATAGGCCTAGATGAGTATTTATAGTCAAGCACGACTTGAACTCCTCATCTAATTCAAGTTGTGAGATCTAACTTTGAGAAGATCTGGCCACCTCTCAGCTTTGTGAACAATGTATTGTGTATTTGGCAATGTATTGTGTAGATTACCCTCTAGAACTTGGTTTACTGTCGCTTTATAATCACCACACAACCTTACCTTACTATCTGACTTAGGTATAATAACAATGAATGTAGCCCAATTACTTAGATCTATCTTAGAGATAATGTTCTCAGTTTCTAGTTTTTTGAGTTCCTGCTCCACTTTCTCCTTGCATGCATATGGTACTGGATGTGGTTTTCAGTAAACTGGTCTAGCATCCTTCTGTACTCTGTCAATCACCTTGATGTCTTGGATCGGACTGCCTGTTTCACAGAATACCTTCGGATACTGTTTTCTCGTGTCATCTTTAGATGCAAATCTCATTTCAACACGAAAAATCTCATTTCAATCCAGCTTCAGTGATCCCAACCAATTTCTACCTATCAAAGCAGGCTTGTCTCTTGTCACTACTAAAAGAGGCGAGCTCTGAAACTGATCTTTGTATGTCACCTGTATGGTGATACATCCTACCACAGGGATTTGCTCTCGTGAGTAGCCTCGCAGCTCTATCTTCGACTTATTGTGGATAATCACTCAACTTGTCTAGATATAGCGATTCCGATATTATGCTCATGGATGCACCAATTCCCATGGGTATCCTGGTTCCTGCAATGTCTACTTGGATGACGATATTCATGAATCACTGTGATATACCTTTTTGCTCCTGATGACACATATCTCCAAAATCTCCTCATCCTGTTGCTTCTCTTAAATGCTTTGTAGTCTCGAGTGATTTCTACTGATAGCATTGAAAGTTGGTTTACTCTTCAATTGGCATGTCTTGGCAAGATGTTGTTTTCTTGCAGAAGAAACACTCTGCTTTTACACATGGACAACTTTGAGTGAGGTGTTGTCGTAGACATCGATAGCACGACTTCAATGCGCTGTTACCTTGGACAGTTGCTGAGGCCTTGGGACCCAACTATCTTTTATTTTAACCTGCAGGTGATTCACCTCGGTTGTCTGATGACTGGAAATGGTGCGAAATTCTCGGGAGTATTGGTCAGCCATATGCATCGATATAGCTGTCTGACAAGCTAAATCAAAAGTCAAGTTAGGGGTTGTCAACAACTTTCTACTGATTGTTTGCGGGATGAAAAATTAAGCAAAGTGTTCACGCAATGCTCGGTCTTAAATGTTTCGGAAATGAAAATTAATGGATTGCTTATTTAAAGCTACAACGTCCTCACTGATACCCTTGTCAATGAATTGAACTCATATTCCAAAACGATAACTTTCAGCAATTACCAGGGGCTCAGGACTGTAGTGCTGTTCTCCGTCTGTGGTGTGTCCTTTGGCTTGTGGGAAGAAGTACATTTTTCAGGGTTTCATATACCTTGGGGCCTGCTTCAGTCAAGAAAACATTCTTTCTAAAACTACCCGGTATGGCTTTCATCATCGGTAACTTCAATGATACTGTTTGCAGTGAAAAGCATTTTTAGCCACTCCACATATGCTCCAAAAGTCTCTCGGTTGTGATGGAACTCACTCAAGCGCCCTATTATTCCCATAGGTGCAGCCATCTAGACTTTTAAGTTCAGCCAAGTGTGCTGCAAAAGAAAGAACCTCTCAAAGACTCTTTGTTGGTTGGCTGAATTATCCACCAACAAAAATTTCAGCTCGGGAATCCGGAAATCCTATCCTTGTTTGACAATGTGATATATTCTTTACGACATCACAAAGCACACTACACACAAGATGGCTCTACAGGAACTTGTCATGTGACCTTGTCACATGATCCTTTTATTATATACATTATGAGTTGCATTACCACAGTAGTCTACTAGGTGGAGCAGTAGTCCACTAGGGAGAGCTCTATATTACACTGACCAGTGGGCAAGAGGGAACACTACTGGCAGGTGGCCGCAGCCAGGGATGCATGGCTGTGCGGAGCTTTGAGATCATGAGTGCTGGGGGGTGGGGAGATGTGGCAGGAAGGGGAGGGTGGAGATTGGGTCTTGGAGAGGTAAAGGCTTCCTTGAAGGGCCTGGAAGGCGGGGGGGGGGGGCACTCCAGATCCTCCTAGCCCAGAAGGATTACTGAACGAGCCACTTACCTTGGAGAGCCTGCAGTTTCCGCCTCAGATCTACTGTCGAGGAATCCCAACTGCCCCTCACTTTCAAGTTGCGTGCTGATAATGTCATCTGAAGTATGGTCATTGTTGTTTTGTAGGCAAAGATGGTAGTTTTCGTTATGGGATTTCCACGGATCTTCCACCAGGATCTACCAGATCAGGAGAATCAGTAGGAATATTCTGCTCCATGATTTCCAACTTGTTATTTTTCAGACCTAATTTTGTTTTATGTTCATTATTAATTGCCATAGTGGTTTGTACTTAGTTATTACATATGCAGGGAAACATAAAAGTATATCTTTAGTGATGTTTGTTATCATCTCAATAGGTGCAAAAAGTAATTGATTGAACATACAAGCAGGTACTGAGCTCCATGGTGCTCTGATTTCCCTGTAAATAGACAAACAAGATCAGCACCAAAGATAGGAAATGGTCCATAGTCACAACAGCACAAATACTCCAATGGAAACAATGCACCCCAGGGTGTGCAAGCTAGGTTTGTCTGTTCTGGGATTTAATGAAGGGCTTTATTAATGAACTTTTAGTATTCCATTATTGTGTGCTCTATACTTCAGTATTGTGTGTTAAGAACATAAGAAATAGGTGCAGGAATAGGAATTTAGCCCCTCAAGCCTGCTCTGCCATTCAATAAGATTATGAGTGATCTTCCACCTGAACTCCACTTTCCTGCCCTATCCCCATATCCCTTGATTCCCTTAATATCTAAAAATCTATTGATCTCTGTCTTGAATATACTCAATGACTGAGCCTCCACATCCCTCTGGGGTAGAGAATTCCAAAGATTCACCACACTCTGAGTAAAGAAGATCCTCCTCATCTCAGTCCTAAATGGCCAACCCCTTATTCTGAGACTGTGACACCTGGTTCTAGACTCCCCAGCCAGAGGAAACAACCTCCATGCATCTACCGTGTCAAGCCCTGGAAGAATTTTGTATGTTTCAATGAGATCACCTCTCATTCTTCTAACCTCTGGAGAATATAGGCCTAGTCTACTCAATCTCTCCTCATAGGACAATCACCCCATCCCAAGAATCAGTCTGGTTACACTCCCTCTATGGCAAGTATATCCTTCCTTAGGTAAGGAGACTAAAACTGTACACAATACTCCTGGTGCAGTTTCACTCGGGCCCTATTTAATTGCATTCAGATGTCTTTACTCATGC
The DNA here is from genome assembly GCF_044704955.1 of Pristiophorus japonicus. Taxonomy (NCBI): domain Eukaryota; kingdom Metazoa; phylum Chordata; class Chondrichthyes; family Pristiophoridae; genus Pristiophorus; species Pristiophorus japonicus. The sequence goes on along the minus strand of NC_091981.1, from coordinate 135,652,813 downwards.
TCAAATCCTCTTGTAATAAAGGCCAACATACCAGTGTTGCTCCCTGAACAATCAGATTCCATTGAAAATCACAAAATTCAGTGTTGTGAATTAACTGGTTATTTTTAAAAGGAGTATAGGAAAAAAATAGTACATTAAAAGGTACAACTGGTAATTTGAAATAAAAACATAATGGGTTAGATTTTCCATTATTTTTGCATGCATACCGCCCACTTAACATCCATTTTAATGCTGAAATGAGGTATAACGTCCATATATCGCCCATTTAGACACAAAATGGAAACTAACAACCATTTCTCGGTTGCTTATCGCTGAGTGTTACTTTCGGCACGTATCTAATGCCGATAAAAAATACCACCCACCCATTTTTTTTTGATCGGAACGATCAGAATGGGCGAAACCAACACCCAGAATATCGTCCAGTGTTACTTTTGGCATGTAATTAACACCGAGATTTAATAATACCGCCCAGCCACTGTTTTTTGTCATAAAGATCACATTTGCAGAAATTAATGCCCAGAAAATCGGCCAGCGTTACCTTCGGCACCTCGCACACATCTCGCGACAATATCGCTCGCCGCAAAAAACCGCTGTGTAAAAGTTGCTCTCACCTGAACTAATCACAGCGGTATGGATGTAATTTTCTAAATCGCAGGTCGCTTCATTTAAAAGACTGCTCTGCTTCGACTTCGGGGAAGTTTGGATGTACTCTAAAGGTCTTTAAAGGTGATGTGAACATCTGAACAAACAGCTTATTGTATTGTGGATGATTGGAATTTACTTTAGGTGGCTTAGTGGGGACACTTATTGTTTGTGAACAATCGGTATAATACTGATAGTTATTGGAATGGGGTCTGTCATTTCACAGCCTCTCTCAATGAGTATGCACATGCTGCAGACTACAAATGGCAGAGGATATATATATTCGACAACATTATGTGCCCAATCTAAGATGTGCCAGACTGATGAGGAGGACCAGACCTTATACCCACCTGCACTTACAGGGAGAAGTGGTCTTACCTCAACTTGTCCGATAACACCTGCCTTAGGAGACTGTGCTTCCACAAGGAGGCTATCAGTGAGATATGCCAGCTCATCAGGGGAGATCTGCAGCCCGCCAGCACCATCAGGACTGCACTGTCCATCGAGGTCAAGCTTACCGTGGCACTTTCATTCTACACGTCGGGTTCCTTTCAGGCCTCAGCTGGTGACATTTGCGGTATATCTCAGCATGCCACATATTGCTGCATTAGACAGGTCACTGAAGCCCTTTACGCACGCAGGATTGATGTTATCAGCTTCCCAATGACCAGGGAGGCTCAGACTGAGAGGGCTTTAGGATTCTACCAAATTGCTAACTTCCCCAAGGTGCAGGGAGCAATAGACTGTACGCACATCGCGATGATGGCACTTTTTCAGGATGCTGAGGTTTTTAGGGACTGCAACGGATTCCACCCCCTGTATGTGCAACTCATTGTCGACCACGAGCAAATAATTATGGCAATGAATGCCAAATTTCCGGGCAGCATCCATGCTTACATCCTGCGTGAGAGCGCTGTATCTGACATGTTTACCAGTCAGCCACAAGGTCAATGCTGGATGCTTGGTGACAAAGGATATGGTCTCACCACCTGGCTGATGACCCCCCCTGCATGACACCCACACCAAAGCCGAGAAGCAATACAACGAGAGCCACAGAGCCACTCGTAATATCATCGAGCAAACCATTGGAGTGCTTAAGCAGAGTTTTAGATGCCTGGGCCACTCAGGAGGTGAGCTCCAATACCACCCTGAGCAGGGAGCTCAATTCGTGGTGGTGTGCTCAGTGCTGCACAACTTGGCTATCAGGAGGGGACAAGAATTGCTAGAAGGGACTGACGGTCCATCTCAGGAGAGAGAGGAAGAGGAGGATGAGGAGGTGGACGCGGTTCTCGGGCCAGACAATCAGGCTGACATTGAAACCATGCCCCCGCCCCCCTCTAGACCGCAGGAAAGGGCCGGTGGTGGCTACATAGCTGCAAGACTCTTATGTCAACAGCTCATAAATGAGCACTTTACTTGAAAGAACATTGTTGTTATTTACAAAGCTGCAACACTACTGGGTGTGCAGGTCTTACATCAATGGTGTCCATCACCTTGGTGACAGTTAAAGTTTAAGTTGATTCAAGTTAAGTGTAATTATACCCTTTCATGTTAAGGAAACACCAGTCTGTAATGGTGCAGCTATCTGAGGCAATGCACAACAAGGTTATGTTAAGTAAAAAATATTTAATCCAACCATTTGTGTGAAATCATAATTATAACTGTAAAAAACACCCGTCCCGCCCACAACAAATTTATCACAATTACGTCATTCGATTCGCCACCATTTCCAGCAACATAGAACACAAATGCAAACCAGCAAGGTAGCCCCCTTGCCCCTTCCACAAAATTAGCCAAACAACATAAAAATATGCCCAAGACAACACCTGCAGCCATGCACTTCACTTTCCATCCCCCCCCACCCCCACTTCTCCTCCCCACGTCTACCCCTTCCCCTTCCCCTCCTGACTCCAAGCCGCCTAGTCGAGGAGCTCCTCAGGCGCTGCTTCATTGGGGGGGGATGGTGGCAGAACCGCTGCTTGGACAGATACAAGAGATGACGGTCCCGAGGTGGGAACGTCCTCCGGACCAGAAGGAAGATCTTTCTCCTGGCTCTCGTGTCGTTGGCAATCGGAGTGCGGCATCTTGGGGTGCAATTCCGTGCTCCGGGACCACTGGGAGGCCTCTGCCACCAATGTTCCTGACTATCAGCTCCAGGGCTTCCACCATTTGCGGCACCTACTCCGTCATGGTGGCGGACATGCTGGCCAGCTGGTGGGATACACCCCCCATTGTCTGTTGAATCTGCTGACATATGTCAACACTCCTCCTGGACAAGTGTACCAGGTCCCCGCTCAGATCTGCCACTCATGGAGCAAACCTGCCACGTCGAACCAACCTCCGCTGGGCAGCGCCATCCTGGAGACACCTGGGGTGCCCTGTGGCAAGGTGCTTGTGCCCGGTACCTCCACGGTGGATGTGGGAATGGCCGCAGGCGCACTAGATGTGATCGGTGTCGAATGGATTATGGAGGTTGGGGATGCAGGCTCCTCGAAGTCAGCACTGTCATCCGTTGAGAAGGAACCCAGCAGATGCATGGATGAGAATCGGTGCTCCTCAGCATCAGCTGGAGGAGAGTCCAGCGAGTCCGTCCCCACGCCCCCACCTTCTGGGCTCGGTGTTCTTGCATGGGGCCACGCTGCTGGCTGAGCTGCAAAACATAAATGAGGTTATTAGAGAAGAGGGTGTTAGGGTCACAAGGTGAGTCCAGCACTACACTCAACATATGCACGACAAAAGCAACACCGCTATCAAGATCATCACAGACATCACATTTCATGACCATCACCAAATTCTGCATTCTAATGATTCTCATGAGGACATCATTATTTAGAGAAGAATTTTATGATTCATCTATCATATAATATTGGTTGGATATGAGTGGGTGTGGCATTTATTGACTTTACATCACGCAATGGTGTATATTTTATTCAAGTGGCATCATATCAGGCTCTGCTGCTGCTAGCGTGGCCAACGGGGGGTGGCTCCACTCGAGTGCGAGCACCCGCTCCTCGATGTCGGTGAGGTCACTGATGATGGTGGTCCCCCACCCGTTCACCTCTGCTCAGCCCTATTCCTCGATAGCTTCTTCTGTAAAAGGTAACAACAGCACGACATAGCATGAGATCATTACATGATATCATTGCTAGGTACTGTCACAGAGACTGATACAACACATAACCGACAGATGTAATCACGATTACAATAAAAATTATCATTCTTTACCTAAAGACGTACACCGTGACTGCAGGCTTTGAGTACAATCTTCGCAGTATAAGTGCAAGACATCATATCTGATTTTAATCACTCATTACACTTACAATTTCAACTATATAACGATATAAGTATATGTTAATAAATGTAATACTTACTCTGGCGGATCCGACAAGGTCGTTCCATCGCTTGCGGCATTAGTTGCCCTCACGTACCTCATTGGTCGCCGATGAGACCACAGCGGCTATCTTGGCCCATATCATCTGGTAGGCCTTTGGGGTGGGCTTCCCATGCCCTCGCTGGGTCAATTGACCTCCTGCATGAGGGCGGCATTTGCCTTGTCCAAGAACCTCCTTGCTCTTTTCGGTCCTCCCAATTGTTCCTCTCCCAGTTTACTGTTTTGCTAATGTCCTCAGTCTCCACAGCGTGCTGGATCGCCTCTTCCATCCCTTCCATGTTAAATATTATTTTTTCCACAAAAACTTGGTGCCAACTACCTTCTTTCTGCTTAGTAGGCTTTTTGCTGCTGGTGAATCTCCCTCGTGCCTCTCACAACAGCCAAAGAAGCACACACCACACCCATACATGCATTCAGTCCCTCTCTGCTCCCCCTCTCTCTCTCTCGGTTTCCTCTTATGCGCATGTAATGATGACCCCTGACCTCCTGAAATGCGGAAAACGAGCATTGCCATGCCATTGCTATGGTGAGCAACACTTTACGGCAGAAGGCCAAAAAATTTTAACGCTAACGCCCATTTCAGATTGCTCGCGGTAACGCCCATTTTCAAAAATGGAAAGTTAGTGTTTTGAAACTGGGCAAAAATCTGGCAATCTCACGCTGGAAATAACACCCATTTTTGGCCAATCTGCACAAAAGTGGAAAGTCTAGCCCCTAATGTTGGCAATACACAGCAGTCAGCAACTGTAATAAGAAAAGACAGAAGATGTTCTAGGTGTATAATACTTCACAAATATTAAAGCATTGTGTGACATTTTGTACTCATTGACCGATTGTGGATGAATCTTTCCGACCCCATATTAATACTGTTGATACTTCCAAACTGCTTTATACGGCAGTAATAGTAACATTCATTTCATCCTCTTAGCCCATAACATATTCCTCCTGTTACCGATCTTTGTTGGAGTCGCTACTAAACCAGAGTTCTGACAAAGGGTCATCGACCTGAAATATTAATTCTGTTTACCATATCACTTCATGTATCAAAATTCAACGCGCCTGTACCACATTAATCTTTACTTCCTGCATTTTTGATTTTCCAATAAAAAAGGCATTTTAAAAAAATTGTTCTAAACTCCAAATGGTTGTTTGGAGGAAGGATGACTACTAAAGAAGGTCAATGAAAAGTTTTAAAGTTTGTTTTTAAGGAAAATGGAATATAGTGAAAAAGATAGATTCTGTTATGCAGTTACTTTAAAGTTTAAAAAAGGACAGAAAGAGAGGAGGAAGGGCACACACTCGGATGAGTATACAATAAAGCAAATAGAATTAAAAGTTTACTTTTTACAAATGTATGCTTCTGATGCAGAGTCCTTCTCACCAACAGTGCATATTAAGGACCCGAATTTGACCCTCCGGTTTTTTCGGCGCATTTATGTGAGGTGTGCCGACTTCCTGCGTTCAAAACGGCGCTGAAAAGATATCCCCGTATTCTGGCCCCTCTGTCGACTCTCCCGGGGCTTGGTGCGGCGTGGTGAGTCCGTTGGGGGGGCGGAGCTAGGGCCCTGCGCCTAAAAGAGTGCCGGCAGCTGTCTGCATGCGCAGTGGAGCATTCGCGCATGCACAGTAGCTCCTCCCATGATTGTGATGATGCGTGCCTGCAGCATGGGACCCAACACGTCCCGCGCCTATCCCGGGCCAAGTGGCCTGCCGTACAGGCCGGCCGCTGCCTTCCCGCGCTGAGGGCTACAAGAAACAGGTTGGTGCGCAGAGACTTTTGATCGGGGGTGGGGGGGGAGGGTAGGGGAAGAGATTTGATCAGTGGGGAGGGAAGGAGGAGAGTTTCTTTAAATGATTTAGAAAAAGTCTCTGTCAATGGCACAATGCAACTGGCTGTTAAGAGATGAAAATGACCAGAGAAAACTTTCCTTAGGTTTGGTCTCTCAGTACCAGCAAATATCTGGTTGTGGTTTTTGTTTTGGTCGTAATCATGACTTCGATCAATTTTTTCAAAATCCCACCAATTCTTAGTGAACAATTGCATGGATGCCCGCAGATACCCTGTTGGGAACATTCCATCAGCACCCACGGGTGCCTTATTGGGGAATAACTGCATGGGCACCCTCAGGTACCTTGCGTAAGTGACCATCGTTCATTCATGTGTAAGCCCGAGCCTTGACAATCAGAGAAAGGCAGGCTATGTGACCACGAGGGTCATCACAGCCTATTCCACTTTTCACCTGACCTCCAGAACAGTTCCAACAGGCTCAATTGATAGCAACCAGGAGCTGGAACCCCGGTTGATTTTACACTCCCTAACCCAATGACAACAAGGCCAGTTGTATTACTCCTATCATTGCTCTACCCACGGTCACTACCTCATTCTGGTGTGAAGGCACAAGATAACAACTTGCATTAATATAGCCCTGCTAGCAAAATATTGGATTCATAAAAGGTTTTATGAAAACGGTTGTCTTCTGATATAAATGATATTAAAAAGTGCATATTTTATGAAGCTTTTATAGTGGAATGTGTAAATTATGCAAAAATTACAGTACAAGATCTGTATTAGTTGTTGTGAAGGTGTTTAGTGCTTGGCAAGGTGCTCTCCGCTTCCCTTCGCCCCCTATCTCTGGCTACCTGCGCAGATTTCTTAACTCTCCGCAAGGGTTTTCTGTGCAGCCACAAGTGGCCACATATGCTGGCCTAATTTAGTTTGGAGCAACTATTAGCTGTCCAAACTGGTGTAAGTGGCCAAAACAGGCATAGGTGGCTGGTAATGCCCCATTTTGAAAAAAAAACTATACTAAAAAAAAATCCTAACTCACTTACACTGGTGCAAATTAAATGTGCAGAATGGGGATTTTTAAGATATTCCAGAAAAATCAAGTTGCTCCAAAAAAAACCGGAGCAACTCCTGGGCAAATTTGGGCCCTATATAACTGCAGCAAACTCCAAAAAATTAATTGACAAGGTGGCAAGGTTCCACATCGGGACTGGGCATTCATAACATATTTTTTAATTCTTCCTTAAAGTTTTGTTTTAGGGTATTTTTGGATGGTAGGGATATTACAATAAGTCTACTCCTCACAATTTATAAGTGTTATTACTGTAATAGTAACGTTTGCTTCAGCATCATGGTAAACAAGCTAAAAACATGAGGAATTGGCTGACTCAAGGAGACGGAAATTTTCCACTTTAGTGGATTAAGACTGAAAGCTTTGGTGGATTCAAATGGAGTGGCCTTCAGTTCCTATCCTCCAGTAGAAATAAAAAGTGAAATGGATACTAAAGCAGAAAAAAAGGTAAAACTAAATAATAATACAAATTCATTCATTCATAGGCAGTCCCTCGGAATCGAGGAAGACTTGCTTCCACTCTTAAAACAAGTCCTTAGGTGACTGAACAGTCCAATACGAGAACCACAGTCCCTGTTACAGGTGGAATAGATAGTCGCTGAGGGAAAGGGAGGGTGGGACAGGTTTGCCGCATGCTCTTGCCGCTGCCTGCGCTTGATTTCTTTATGCTCTCGGCGATGAGACTCGAGGTGCTCAGCGCCCTCCCGGATGCATTCCTCCACTTAGGGTGGTCTTTAGCCAGGGACTCCCAGGTGTCAGTGGGCATGTTGCACTTTATCAGGGAGGCTTTGAGGGTGTCCTGATAACGTTTTCTCTGCCCACCTTTGGCTTGCTTGCCATGAAGGAGTACCGAGTAGAGCGCTTGCTTTGGGAATCTTGTGTCTGGCATGCGAACAATGTGGCCTGCCCAGCAGAGCTGATCAAGTGTGGTCAGTGATTCAATGCAGGGGATGTTGGCCTGGTTGAGGATGCTAATCTTGGTGCGTTTGTCCTCCTAGGGGATTTGTAGGATCTTGTAGCGACATCGTTGGTGGTATTTCTAATGTACATGGTCCATGTCTCTGAGCCATACATGAGGGCAGCTATTACTACAGCCTTGTAGACCATGAGCTTGGTGGCAGATTTGAGGGCCTGGTCTTCAAAGAATCTTTTCCTCAGGCGGCCGAAGGCTGCACTGGTGCACTGGAGGCGGTGTTGGATCTCATCGTCAATGTCTGCTCTTGCTGATAAAGAGGCTCCCAAGGTATGGGAAATGGTCCACGTTGTCCAGGGCCACGCCGTGGATTTTGATGACTGGGGGGCAGTGCTATGTGGCGAGGATAGGCTGGTGGAGGACCTTTGTCTTACGGATGTTTAGCGTAAGACCCATGCTTTCGTACGCCTCAGTAAATAAGTCGACTATGTCCTGGAGTTCAGCGTCTGTGTGTGTGCAGATGCAGGCGTCGTCAGCGTACTGTAGCTCGATGACAGAGGTTGTGGTGGTCTTGGACCCGGCCTGGAGATGGCGAAGGTTGAACAGGTTCCCACTAGTTCTGCAGTTTAGTTCCACTCCAGCGGGCAGCTTGTTGACTGTGAGGTGGAGCATGGCGGCGAGGACAATTGAGAAGTGGGTTGGGCGATGACGCAGCCCTGTTTGACCCCGGTCTGGACATGGATTGAGTCTGTAATGGATCCATTGGTAGGGATCACGGCCTGCATGTCATCGTGGAGCAGGCAGAGGATGGTGACAAACTTTTGGGGGCATCCGAAACAGGAGGATGCTCCATAAACCCTCACGGTTGAAAGTGTCAACGGCCTTTGTAAGGTTGAAGAAGGCCATGTATAAGGGCTGGTGCTGTTCCCTGCATTTTTCCTGCAGATGTCACGCTGCAAAAATCAAGTCCGTTGTGCCCCATAGGGGACGAAAATCGCACTGTGACTCCGGGAGGAGCTCCTCAGCCACAGAGAGAAGACGGTTGAGGAGGACTCTCGCAACGACTTTCCCAGTGGCTGATAGCAGGGAGATTCCTCTGTAGTTGCCGCAGTCGGACTTGTCCCCTTTTTTAAAGGTCACGATCACTGCATCTCAGATCTCCATGGCTTGCTCTCCTCCCTCCAGACATGATGTCATGTATCACGCCAACAGGGCCTCTCTGCCATACTTCAGTCCTCAGCAGGGATTCCAACCACTCCCGTAGACTTGTTGTTCTTAAGCTGTCTTATGGCTTTTCCTGCCTCGTGCAGTGCTGGGGTTTTACTGAGGTGGTGGCGGATAGCATGCTGCAGTATGGAGTAGAGAACACTCGAGTCAAAGGTAGAGTCTCGATTGAGATCTTCGAAGTGCTCCTTCCAGCGGGCCCTGACTGCCTTGGTGTCCTTGAGGAGTGTTTCCCCATTCTTGGCCAGCAGTGGGGTGGGGCCTTGGGTGTTTGGATTGTAGGTGGCCTTGACTGTGATGAAGAATCCTCGCACATCATGGCTGTCGGCCAGCTGCTGTATGTCCTGTGCTTTCTCCATCCACCACCTGTTCTTTAGTTCCTGGATTTTTTGTTGGACCTCAGCCTTGAGCCGTCTGTGATGCTGCTTTGCTGCTCCCAAGTTGGGTTGCTGTTTAAGGCTCAGAAATGCCCTGCACTTGCGATCTATTAGCTCTTGGATCTCCTGATCATTCTCATCAAACCAGTCCTGATGCTTCCTGGTTGAGTGGAGCCTTCAAGATAGCCACCAGGGTGGCAGCTCCCTAGGGAGCTCCCCTGCCAAATCAACTTTACCCTTGTTTTCTGCCCTTTGGTATTCCCCAGCTCTACCCATACAGATTCCACATCATCCAAGCTAATGTCTTTTCTTACTATTGCGTTAATTTCTTCTCTAACCAGCAAGGCTACCCCACCTCCTTTTCTTTTCTGTCTATCCTTCCTGAATGTTGAATACCCCAGGATGCTTGACAAATCTTCTAGAATTTTTTGAAGATATAACGAGTATAGTGGACAAGGGAGAACAAATGGATGTGATGTATTTGTACTTTCAAAAGGCTTTTGACAAAATCCCACAGAAGAGATTGGTGTGCAAATTTAAAGCACATGGTATTGGGGGTAAAGTATTGACGTGGATAGAGAACTGGTTGGTCGACAGGAAGCATAGAATCGGGATAAACGGGTGCTTTTCAGAATGGCAGGCAGTGAATACTGGGGTGCCGCAGGGCTCAGTGCTGAGACCCCAGTTATTTACAATATACATCAATGATTTAGATGAAGGAATTGAGACTAATATCTCCAAGTTTGCAGATGACACTAAGCTGGGTGGCAGTGTGAGCTGTGAAGAGGATGCTAAGTGCCTGCAGGGTGACTTGGATAGGTCAGGTGAGTGGGCAAATGCATGGCAGATGCAGTATAATGTGGATAAATGTGAGGTTATCCATTTTGGTGGCAAAAACACGAAAGCAGAATATTATCTGAATGTCAGCAGATTAGGAAAAGGGGAGGTGCAACGAGACCTGGGTGACATAGTTAATCATTGAAAGTTTGCATACAGGTGCAGCAGGTGGAGAAGAAGGAAAATGGCATGTTGGCCTTCATAGAAAGGGGATTTGAGTAAAGGAGCAGGGAGTTCTTGCTGCAGCTGTACAGGGCCTTGATGAGGCCTCACCTGTAATATTGTGTTCAGTTTTGGTCTCCTAATCTGAGGAAGGACATTCTTGCTATTGAGAGAGTGCAGCGAAGGTTCACCAGACTGATTCCCGGGATGGCAGGACTGACATATGAGGAGAAACTGGATCGACTGGGCCTGCATTCACTAGAGTTTAGATGAATGAGAGGGGATCTCATAGAAACCTATAAAATTGTGATGGGACTGGACAGATTAGATGCAGGAAGAATGTTCCCGATGTTGGGGGAGTCCAGAACCAGGGGACATAGTCTAAGCATAAGGGGTAAGCCATTTAGGACTGAGATGAGGAGAAACTTCTTCACTCAGAGAGTTGTTAACCTGTGGACTTCTCTACCGCAGAGAGTTATTGATACCAGTTCATTGGATATATTCAAGAGGGAGTTGGATATGGCCCTTACGGCTAAAGGGATCAAGGGGTATGGAGAAAAAGCAGGAAAGGGGTACTGAGGGAATGATCAGCCATGATCTTATTGAATGGTGGTGCAGGCTCGAAGGGCTGAATGGTCTACTGCTGCACCTATTTTCTATGTTTCTATCACCCTCAATCTCCCCTCTCCCACTGTCTAAACTCCCCCTAGCCCTAATAGACCCTAATAGGGGGTGTGCATCTTTCATAACCCTTACTTTAAACCCTAATCCTGCAAATCCCCAAAATTCGGGCCAACCTCAGGATTCCCTCCAAACCACCCATCGTCGACAGCGACTGTACTACCTGCGACATCTGAGCCTCCTGCATCAGCGATGTGGACCTCTTCCTCCCTTCGGCGATCTCCTCCTCCGACATCGACGTCGACCCAGCTGCTCCGTCAGATCTCCGACACTCGTTGACATCCGGCGAGCCAGGTGAGCCTCCGACCAGGCAATCGGGCCTCCAACGGCGACCAGGCCCTCTCCAACACCGACCAGACCCCCTCCAGTGGCGGCAGCTGTGCCTCTCCTCCACGTTGGCGTTTGGGCCTCCTCCTCTTCTACAATGGCGGTTGGCCTTTCCTCCTCCTTCAGCAATGACTGGGCTTCTCCTTCCCCACTGGCGACCTGGCCACTTCTGACTGGTGAGCATCATGGCTGTGACCTTCCACTCTGAACTCCAGTGGGCCACTGACCCTCGCAATGCCTGCCCCCAACCAAGCCTCGGAATAAAACAAAAATGAGGTATAGACAACAATGGCAAAATAATTGGAATGGTTTTATGATTTATGCACAGATTTAGCAGGAATATTTCAATAATAATTTCAAAGATATGCCGATGTATTTGAAAATTATATAGATAAAATTATTTTCATTTCAAAATATATCCCTCGTCAGCAGATTAAACATTTTTCCTTTACTTCCTAAAGGGTTTAGATTAAGATGTAAGAAGTTTCTCTTTAAGCGTACAATATAAAAATCTTATGGGCTAGATTTTCGGCTGATTTGCATCCCATTTAGCACCTCGGCAGGGCGCAAAAATGATTTTTTGAGCATGAAATGAGGCGCACAAGATTATGCATCTGGGTGGAACTTTCGCCAATGGTTTTGCAGCGGCGCTAAAACTCAACACCCTGCCACTGTTTTGGCCGTTGGGATGACATAAATCATCGTGCATGGCTGCACTTGCGCCCCGAACGGAACTTTCGAGCATTTCGCCTGCATTAGTGTTCAACCGAGACCAACCCAGAAAAAGCAGATGGACCAGGGCGCACCAGGCGCTAATGGCCCCATGTTAAACGCAGAGAAGAAAGTCACAGTTGTGAGTGATAAAAAGGATTGGGAGAAGAACGCTACGTTACTGCATACTTTTGACTATGAAATTTATGAGAGTTTCCAGTTTGTTTTATAAAGGATATTTAAGGACATTTTAAAAGATGGGAGCCTTGCTAGGTCGGGAGCCAGTAATCCTGGCTGCTATTGCCATACGACTTCAAGCTGGAAGTTGGCTTATTGTTGATCATTTACAACATAATTGAAGAGTTCACAGACGTATGGGGAGGAGGTCTTACCCCCCCCCACAGGGAACATCGCTCATACCTCCAGCTCTCTGAGGCACAGTGCATTAAAAGGCTGTGCTTCCAAAAAGAGGTGGTCACAGAGATATGCCAGCTCCTACAGGCAGACCGACAGCCTACCAGCGGCAACAGGACTGTGCTGCCGGATGAGGTGAAGGTGACAGTGGCACTTGCCTTCTATGCTTCCGGCTCCTTTCAGGGATCAGCGGGGGACATAGGCTCCATCTCACAGCACGCTAAACATTGCAGCATTCGCAAGGTGACTACTATACTGTATGCATGCAGCATGGACTTCATAAATTTCCCAATGACCAGGGAGACCCAAAATGAGAGGGCTGTAGGTTTTGGACAATTTGCTGGCTTCCCCAAGGTTAGGGTGCCCTTGACTGTACACACATCGCTCCACGAGCATCTTTACAGAATGCAGAGGTTTTCCAAGACCAAAAGGGATTCCATTCTATGAACTACAGATAATCTGCGAACATACTCAGCGCATCATGACAGTCAATGCCAAATAACCAGGGAGCATCCGTGATGCTTTCATCTTGCATGAGAGCAGTGTCTCACGCATGTGCCAACGTCAACCACAAGGCCAGAGCTGGATGCTCGGTGTTACGTATGTATGCCAATGATGTATTGATGTACTGTAATACTAGGCCTGAATGTACCTTCACCCTGTATATACCTTACCTGTACACCAGAGGGTGCTGCTGCTGGAGACTTAAGGGTCACCTGTACACTGCAGGTAACCCAGTATAAAAGGGAGCTCATCTCTTGGTGTCCTCACTCTCAGAGCTGCAATAAAGGACTACAGTCTGTACAGTTCAAGTGCCATATCCCTGCCTCATGGAGTCATTAACAGAGTGCCTACATACACAATCACTGGTGCCGAGGTCACGAATCCCATGCACAAAATGTATAATTTCAGCAACTTCCAACAATTCACCGATGGGGAAGATTGGGACGCCTTCGTGGAAATGTTAGAACACTTCTTCATTGCCAACGACCTGGATGGGGACTCACCGGCCACACTGTCGAACAAGCGTAGGGCCATCCTGCTTAGCAGTTGTGACCCACTATTCACAGCCTCGTTAGGGACCAACTAGCACCAGCGAAGACAACAACCAACAGCTATGGGGAACTCGTAACCCTAATACAAAAGTAACTGAAACCCAAAGAGAGCATCCTCACAGCCAGGCACCAGTTTTACATTCACCGGCGACCGGAAGGCCAAGAAATTGCTAAGTATGTTGCAGATTTAAGAAGATTGGCTGAACCATGTGTTTTTGGCGATCACCTCACCGAAACACTAAGGGACATATTTGTTATTGGAAGCGGCCACAAGGGCCTCCTCCACAAACTACTCTCTGCGGACATCACAGTTACCCTGCAGTAGACAATTAAAGTGAGCCAGGCCTACATGATTTCGGTTGGCGACTCCAAACGAATGATGACCCACACCAAGGATTCTAAACCGACGAGCACAGTGAACAGAATGGTGACTATCAAAGGCAGAAATGCTGCCCCGAGTCCCGCAACCCTGAGTCTGCCACATGGGGCCAACCGGCTAGCCCTGTGCTGGCGCTGTGAAGGAAACCACAGAGCCCACCAGTGCCGCTACAAAGACTATGCCTGCAAAGGCTGCAACACAAAAGATCACCTTCACAGAATGTGCAGAAAAAGCTTTACTCATCGCGTCACTGAAGAGTTCGCTGATCACCTCGGCTACCACACTGATGAAGACGAAGTTTTTCAACCCCTGGAAGAAGAGTATGGAATTTATACCTGCTCTACCGAGAAATCCCCGTGGAAGATGGAAATGGACATCAACAGAATTCCAGTTTCGATGGAGATCGACACAGGGGGCGAGCCAGTCTTTGATGAACCAGACGACCTTTGAAAAACTTTAGCTCAATCCCGCCAAACGACCAAAACTGTCTCCTGTCCAGGCAAAGCTGCTCACCGACACCAAATGCACCATCCCAGTCATTGGCAGCGTGGAGTCCAGGTCTCCCAGGGTGGCGTGATGAACACGCACTCCCTGTGGATTGTTGACGGCAATGGTCCAACTGGAAAGAAGTTGGATGAAGCAGGTGTAAGTCGGTCGAAGCAACGACGGCCTCCGGGCTCCAGCGATCGACATTCCATGCAGCCCCGAACTTGGATCCATCGCTGCACCTAGAAATCCTACCGTCCAGCTCGACTGCGCGGCGACGACTGCACAACATAGTGGCGAGATCACCCAAACCGATCGTCCAGACTTCACCTTCCGGGCCGTGGCAGGAATCCGAGGGAAGAAGATCGACAAAAAAGGTGGATTCCTGATGTCTGTGGCCGAACCTGAGAAGAAAAAGACCACAGTCTACCTCGAGGAGAGCGAGAAGATGGCAGCCGCACCATGAGGCGAAGAATCCAGAAGCAACATGGCCGCGACCAGATCACGAGGGGGAGTTTTGGAGGAGCGACACGAGGCACCAAGCAGCGAATCGGATTGGAAGCCCCCCTTAAAAGAGACTTGTAACCCAAATATATTAAAGGGACAGTTTCACTCTAGGCACAGCGATGCCAAGGACTTTAATGTTAAAAGTGCAGTAAGCGAATGCAAGTATACAAATGTAACGTTGAATTGTGATGCCGGAGTAACTGATGAAAAAAAGGTAATGAATGCTTGTGAAAGTGATGGTAGCAACAAGTTTGCATTGCTAAATGATGATGATAGAAATTTTAATATGACTAATGTAACCCTATATGGGAGACGCCGAGATACTAGAAAGTGTTGTAAGTGCTAAAAGTAATAATGTAAACAGAGATAACAGTGTATAATCGACTATTTGTGATCGGAGCCAATGTGTCAAGTATGCAGAAAGTAAACTGTTAAAGGACATCGGGTTCTACAGGGACAATGTGAATGCCAGAGATATCTGCCTGTGGGAGACCCCCAGGTCCAGCGGGCCACCTGACCATGTAGCCTGGACTTTTGGGTCAAATGTGATGCCCCAGGAAGGGCTCACACACACCCAGTGGGAGCAGACCCACTGCAGGGACTGTGGTCAATGGGCAGCACAGCCACCACCACTGGCAACCTGCCCCAGATCGGCCTTACACCCCCTGGCCACCAGGGCCAACACCAGGAGCGAGAGGCCAGTACCCTCCAGCTTTCCTGGCGGACCCTGGGATGATCAGACTTTCATCACCAATGGAGGACAAGGAGCCCACACAGTCCTGTGGCCCTGTCCACCACCACACAACATCACTTACCCAATCTACAGTGTGTGTACCCTACCCATTGCACTGGCTCGACCACTGAGGAATCCTCCAACAGTGACACCCATATGGTCTGTGTGTGAGGTGGGGTGGGGGGGGGGAATGTATGAGGCCAGCCACAAGCACAGGGATCACACCTGCCACCCACACAACCCTCACCACAACCTCTCACAACCCACTACTGATCACCTCCCCAAATCATAGCAATAAGGACTTTGAAAAAGCTTAGGGGGGTGTGTTTTTATGTATGCATGCCACTGATGCAATGATGTACTGTAACATTAAACTTGAATGTACCTTCACCATGTATATACCTTACCTGTACACCAGAGGGTGCTGCTGCTGGAGACCTAAGGGTCACCTGTACACTGCAGGTAACCCATGAAAAAAAAAGCTCACCTCTTGGTGTCCTCATTCTAGGAGCTGGAATAAAGGACTACAGTCTGTACAGTTCAAATGCCATACCCGTGCCTCGTGGAATCATTAACACAATGCCTACATACACAATACTCAGGGACAAAGATTATGGCCTCGCCACCTGGCTCATGACCCCCCTCCGGAACCCTCAGACAGAAGCCGAGCATTGCTATAATGTGAGCCATGCAGCCATATGCAGCATCGTCGAACAGACAATTGGAATGCTCAAGCAGCACTTCTGATACTTGGAACACTCTGGAGGCTGCCTGCAATACTCCCCTCAACAGGTCTCTGAGTTCATTGTGGTGTGCTGCATACTACACAACTTAGCCATCATGAGGGGACAGGAATTGTCAATGGGGATTTCAGAACCACCTCAGGAGAAAGGACTGGGCAGGGGGAGGAGGAGGAGTAGGAAGACGAGGAAGAGGAGCCTGGCGAAGAACCCATGCCACCACCACCACAACCAGAAGGGAGGCATCGTAGAGATTTCACTGCTGCAAAAGCCTTACGTCGGCAGCTCATAATTGAACGATTTGCTTGAAGAGTGAATGGCATGCTTGAGCATTGCCTGGCCATTCTATCCCACCATGTTGACTATTCCCCCTCTTATTCTGCAAATGAGACACTACACAGGAATGATTAAGATTTAAACATTGTAAACTTTGTAACCTTTATTGTGAGACATAAATAAAATAAAATGAGCTGCATCCAGCAGTGCGATAATTCAACATTATCAACAACATAATTTAGTGTGATACAGTATTAATATGTTACAGATTATGTTAGTGTAACATAAAACATACGATGCATCCAGCATCAACAACATAATACAGTAACATCATATGCTGCCCCACTACATTTTCCCACTGTCATTTGCCCCTCATCTCCTTATCAACTCCCATTGCCTGCTGCTCCTACTCAAAGTGGCACCAAGATGGCGTGCAGTAAGGCTGCTGGAACGCTGCTGTGTTGGGCGGAGAGACAATGGAGGCACCATCTCGGGACCCACTGGACCAGCACGTGGCGTGGAAGGCCCGGCTTCTGACTGGCGAGCCTCTTCATCGGCATCGCCAGTCACAGGTGGTTTGGGTGTGACAGTGAGGAACGCAGAGGGCATGGTGGGAGAGTTTATGGACTGCATCACCTGCCCAAGCTGAAGCAGAGCTTGTGCCTGTGATGCGCCATATTCTGCTAGGGCTCACGCCACACTCTCCGGGTTTCCACTGTCACGGCCAGAGGCCACCAGCCTCATTTGGGCATTGATGGTCTCGCTGGTATCATGGCTCGCACTGACAATCTATGATCCTACCTCCGTAATCATCGCTTTCAAACTGTCGATGCTCGCGGTAATCCTACGCAAGACATCAAGGAGCTGACGGCTGACCTGGATGCTCTCCCTGGTCATTCCCACCATGTCCAGTACCATGTCCGTCTGTCTGTCAGCAGACCGATTTTGCCGACTCACCCTCTGGAGAGATGGCCTGTGAGATTAAACCCCAGCACTGTGTTGCTACATGCTACTGGTCCCAGGAGCTTCGGATTCCTCGAACCCCAAGAATGTCCCGTTGTCCTCAGAGGAGCTGAGTACCGGTGGTGGAACAGGGATGGATTGATGCTGCGCTGCAGTCGGCTCATCAGTATCCTACTCTTCCAGACGATGGCCTGATGTGGAAAGGTCCCTTGAGGGATGCTGCACCTGTGGCAGGTCAGCTGGAACTAGAAAGCGGTTAGCAGCAGGGTAGGGGGTAGGGTGACATGAGGAAGGTCGCATAGCACAGGCTCATTTGAAGGACCATTGCTATTCCATTATATCTAGTCCAGAGACGCCGCAGGACATTGCCCCAACCTATCCCAGGGAGTGTGCAGGACATTGCTCCATCGCAGCCCAGGCAATGGGCAAGACATTGCCCCATCCCAGCCCAGTGAGTGTGCAGGACTTACCCTCAGTATCCGAGCTGAAGTCAGCACCCCCAGTAACAGCTGCCCGACCTGTGATGCCAATGAGGTCGCCCACTCTGCCCTCAATGTCGGTGACTGGCAGGGTCTGAGGCAGACCACCACCTGTCCGCGCCTGCTCGTGGCGATTATGAGACTTCTTTGCCTGCAAAGATGAAAATGGGAATGGTTACAAGAGGGTCAATCTGCTCTGTTGCACACACAGATAGCCATCAAAGCACTTATGCCATACTATCTGAATGCAATAGAGTCCTCTGTTTAATGGCCTTGGAAGTTACTTGTGGTTCATCAGGAGGACATCGAAGTGGGGAGACAACTTATGAGATCTCAGAAAGCAATCTTAATAATGTGTAAAGATCATTCATGGCAAATAGGGTGCTGAACTAAACCTACCTATGTGTCATGCATTTTAGGAGGCAAGCCACAGAGTGTTGAGAGGCACCAACAGCATGAGAACAAATAGTGTGTCAGATTTATAATTGAAGTAATGAAGGAGTGCATGAATTAAAATTGACTTACTCTGACTACTCTTGTCAGATCATTAAACTTCTTTCGGCACTGTGTGCCAGTCCTGACCATAGCGTCTGAGGCAGAGACCTCCTCAGCGATTTTCCTCCAAATCCTTTAAAATATGGATGGCAGTGGACTCGATCCACCCCGAAGATGCAACTCCTGCCATCTTCTTTCCACAGCCCCCACTAGAGCTTCGTTAGCCTGGCATGCTGTCTGGAATCGTCACCCTCCCATGATCAAAATCCAAATGTAAAATGACTGATTCAGCCCCAGTTGTACTGCACATGCGTGTGGCTGCATCCTGCATTAGCGCTTGTGACAGGTGACCAGAGCAGAAACACAGGAAGAAAAAAAAAAATTGCTCATGCGCAAAATGGGCGATTTTTTCAGCGGTGGAAGTTTCAGCTCCGGTATACAAAGTGTGTGGTGCAACACCAGAGTTAATGCTAACGCTCCTTGTGAACTTTAAATCAGCGAAAGTTCCTCGCTCTGGCGCTAATGTTAACCCGGCACTAAATTTTTGGCTCTGCCGCGAATTGTGCCCGAAAGCGGGCGAAAATGCAAAAAGCTGAATATCCAGCCCTTATAAATATCCATGCTTCCACTGCAGATATGTAATATAATAATTCACATGAAGAGAAAGAAAACCCAGTTACAGTTCACAAATATACCTGCTTAGAATGTTTTTTAATATTAAATCAGTCCTGCACGCATTTTTATAATTATTCTCATTCTGTGCCAACTAAATATTGATTCAGTAAATAGACAGCTTCTAGCTTTTGCTGCTGATATAACAATTTGCAAATGTACTGAATACACATGGAGCCAACATGGATATGGAGTATGGATGTAGTTGCACAGCGGGTTAATGCTTTTCCATACATCATTACAGTTCAGATATACTGAAATGTGGAAATTCTTTCCATACATTATTCAAATTGCAAGAGGAGATAAAATGATGTCCTCAGTCAGTAAAACATTTCCTAAATGAATATTGACCCTCAGACCTCCTTGCACATTATAGGTTGAATTTGAGTTGGCAAGATTGCTTCAGTGCATACTAATGAACCTTCAGATACATTTTGTTATTCTATTTGGCACTGCATCACATTTGTGTATACTCATAGGCCTAAATGTACATTTTTTTTTTCTATTTGACAATGCTTTTGATGGCCACATTTTATTAAATGTAATCATTACCTGTTTTTTATGTTATGTGAAGTCCTCAACTGTATTACATCATTTATTTAATAGTTTTGTTCTAAAGAAAATTCTGTCTTATTGACTTTCATGGTTTTCATGGAGAAAGCGGGTTGGGGGCAGGGGTCACTGAAGTGGGCAGGAAGCCCGTGTGAATGGGTGTTCCGCAAGCCCTGCAGACTTTAATGGCAGGGCCCGATTTGTATCTGAAGCCTCTGTTTCCCTCTCGCAGCCAGCTAAATGAAAAGGCTGGCTATGGGCGGGTAGGCCTGCGGCATTAGACTACACAGAGGAGGGAGGGATCGGCTGGGGCCAGTGCTGGCCTTTGGGGGACTGAGAGAGGGGTGGAGGGATGGGAGTTGAGGAAGATCAGGGCCAAGCACTGGAGGATTGCGGCTGGCCTCAAGATCATCGCGGGAGGTGGGGTGAGAAGATGAGATCGGGGCTGACCACCAAAGGAGTGGAGGCCTTGTGAGGAAGATCTCTGACTGCAGGGATCTTAGATCCAGGAGGTAGTTATAAAGGCAATTACCTCCTCGATGTAGCAGTCCTCGCCTTGCCAGGTTTGACAAAGTGTGTAAAATCTGACCAGATAGAGTTAGAAACAAAATGGTGGTTAAAGAAGAGCCATCCAGCCACATTGTAATATTTAAATTGACGTCCCATCTCCTGGCAGTGGGTTATCTGCTCGTTTTCTGCCCGCCCCCTGTCCCACCTCCATTAAAACCGGAAGTGGGCGGGTTGGAAGCGCAAGAGGCCAGAACTGGAGAATCCCAGAGTTCTTTGAGGTCTGTAGGGCTGGAGGAGGTTACAGATATAGAGAGGAGTGAGGCCATGAAGGGATTTGAATGAAAATTTAAAGGATGAGTGTGTGATATATTCTATACGAAATCACAACGCGCACAGAATCCAAAGATGGCTCCATTCCTTTATTATTCTTGTAAACAGCAATGCCTACATTACCACAGTAGTCCACAAGGTGGAGCAGTAGTCCACTAAGTGAAACTATATATTATAATTACTTCTTCATTAAGGAGGGAGAAGTGTAACAACATAATCAAACATAACGTGCATGTTATACATAACAAAAGATGTGGACTTATTTTGCCATATTTACAAATCGAACTTAACCACTGGTTTTCTGTTTCGAAGAGGATACCTTCACTCTCGAACAGAATCTTCTAAACATAGGGTTGAACTTAAACTCATTCTACGCTGATCCTGAGGAAAGTTGTCCTCCAAGGGATACCGTTGAACTACATTTGAACTCTCCACAATTTCAGACTATGTCTGCCTGACTTGGACTTAAATTCTGACTTTCTCTTAGACTTGTTTCTAGTACATCTGATGTAGGATATGCTACTGTACTTGTAATAAGACTATCTGATGAGTCAAAAATAATCAAATCATTCCGACTTTTAACTTCCACATCTGTAGATAAAATATCAATGTGAACAAACCAAATCTTTCTATGGTTAAACATCTTGACCAAATATGTGCGAGGACCACATATCTTCACCACTCTTCCTGGCAGCCACTTTAACTACTAATGGTGATGGTTCTTCACTCAACTGATTTAATTTCATACTTCTCTCTCTTACTCTACCTCAATCATGATTCTCTTTCTGTCTTAATTGTGTCTCTTCTACTGACTATGCCAAGTTTGGCTTTACCAATGAGAATCTGGTTCATGGCTGTCATTTGAGAAACAACTCTGCTGGTGTTTGACCAGTAGTTGTACGATGTGTATTATGATAAGTAATTAGAAAATTAGCCAACTTGTGATCCAATGACAACTGTCATTTCCTTGGATTTGGATCCAACATTTGTTTGATGTGCGCACCTTTTACAATTTGTACTGTGCGCTCTGCTGCACTATTTGAAGTAGGGTGCTATGGTGGAACCTTGGTAATGTTTCACACCATTTTTGCTCGTGAACTGTGCAAATTGTTCTGAACAAAATTGCGGCCCATTATCAGAAACAATCTTTTCTGGGAGGTCATATGAAGAAAATAATATTCCACAAAATGTCTAGTGTTCAACTTGTTGTTATTTTCCACATCGGAAACACCACTACCCATTTTAAATGACTATCAATCACAATGAACAATGGCTGTAATGATACTTATGGTGGTTTCGTGCTTACCAATTGACATGTCGTACACTGACTGACAATGTGCTCTATATCTTTATCTAGACCTAGCCACCATAAGTAACTGCATGCAAAAATCTTGGTTAAACACATTCCAAGGTGCTGGTCATGAAGATCTCCTAATAATTTGGACCTGAATATATTTGGGATAATCACTCATGCACCCCACATCATACAATTTTTATCCACTGATAATTAATTCCTATGAACAAAGTATAGATGAATATATTTCTCTGATACCTGGTTTGGCCAACCATTTGCTATGTAACCATACACTTTTCACATAACTGGGTTATGTTTGGTTACTCTACCAATTTCTTCAGCTATGACTGCTGGTTCATCAATGTATGAAAAATAGAACACTTCTTCCCTAACGGGTGTAACTTGTGATGGGGATGGCAACCTGGACATAGCATCAGCATTACTGTGATCAGCTGATCATCTATACTCAATGTCATACGTATGTGCTGACAATATTAAAGTCCATCTCTGCATTCGGGCTGCAGCTAATGTTGGACCTGGGGAATTTGGATGGAGGATTGCTGTCAGGGGCCTACGGTCCATAATAATGGTAAACTTACGACCAAACAGCACAAGATAAATGTTCACCAGTTTGGGGGTAACATATTAGCATGGATTGAGGATTAGCTAACTATGAGATTGGAAAACAGAGAGTTGGGATAAATGGGTCATTTTCCGGTTGGCAAACAATGACTAGTGGTGTGCGGCAGGGATCGGTGCTGGGGCCTCAATCTATAGCCCCAAGCTGGTGCTTACAATCTATATTAATGACATGGATGAAGGGACCGAGTGTAATGCAGCCAAGTTTGCTGATGACACAAAGATGGGTAGGAAAGCAAATTGTGAGGAGGGCACAAAAAAATCTGCAAAGGTATAAAGACAGGCTAAGTGAGTGGGCAACAATTTGGCAAATGGAGTATAATGTAGGAGAATGTGAGGTTATCCACTTTGGCAGAAAAAAAAAAGAGAAGCAGATTATAATTTAAATGGAGAAAAATTGCAAAGTGCTTCAATACAGAGGGACCTGGGGGTCCTTGTGCATGAAACACAAAAAGTTAGTATGCAGGTACAGCAAATAATCAGGAAGGCAAATGGAATGTTGGCCTTGATTGCAAGGGGGATAGATTATAAAAGCAGAGAAGTCCTGCTACAACTGTACAGGGTATTGGTGAGGCCACACCTAAAGTACTGCGTACAGTTTTGGTCTCTGTATTTAAGAAAAGATATACTTGCATTGGAGGCAGTTCTGAGAAGGTTCACTAGGTTGATTCCGGAGATGAGGGGGTTGCTTTATGAGGATAAGTTGGGTCTATACTCATTGGAGTTCAGAAGAATGAGAGATAATCTTATCAAAACATACAAGATAATAAGAGGGCTGAACAAAATGGATGCAGAGAGTATATTTCCACTCATGGGGGAAACTAAAACTAGGGGGGCATAGTCTCAGAATAAGGGTCTGCCCATTTAAAACTGAGATGAGCAGGAATTTCTTCTCTGGTTTTGGAGCGATAAGGGAATAAAGGGTTATGGGGAGTGGGCAGGGAAGTGGAACTGAATCCATCAGATCAGATCAGTCATGATTTTATTAAATGATGGAGCAGGCTCAAGGGGTCAAATGGCCTACTCCTGCTCCTATTTCTTGTGTTCTTGTACACAAGTATTTGTGGATCTTCTTGACTCCAAAAATTAATGCCAAAGCTTCCCTTTCAATTTGCACATAATTACACTCACTTTCACAGAGAGTGCGTTAAACAAAAGCAATTGATCTCTCCTCCCCACTACGTAGTACGAGAGATTACTGCCCCAACTCCATATGAAGGGGCATCACATGCTAGCTTGATCGCATTAGTTACGTCTAAGTCAACTAACATGGTGCGCTCTTACACTCCTTGAATGCTGTGTCGCATTCGTCTGACCACTTCCACTGGACCTATTTTTTTCCAACAGCTCATTCAGTGGATGTAACACTGTAGACAAATTTGGTAGGAACGTCCCATAATAGTTCAAAAGACTCAAAAATGATTGGCGTGCAGTGACATTCTTGGGAGTGAGAGCATTTCGAATTGCATCCAGCTTTTCTTTCGTTGGATGTAAACCATCATTTTCTACTCTGTGCCCTAAGTACTCCACTGAGTTTTGAAATAACTCACTTGCAAGCAGTCACTTGTATTCTGTGCTTCTCTAATCATTTGAGCACTTCATTCAATATGTTATTATGGATTTGCCTGTTTGGTGCTGAAATGAATGTCATCTAAATACCTCTACCTCTACAATGCCTTTCAAAATCTGGATCATCACCCATTGAAATATGGCAGGGGCGGAAGACGCTCCAAATGATGGCCTATATCAATTTAATAGGCTTAGATGAATATTTACAGTCAAGCATGACTTGGACTCCTCATCTGGTTCAAGTTGTAAGTAGGCATTTGTGAGATCTAACTGAGAAGATCTGACCACCTGTCAGCATTGTAAACAAATCTTCTACATTTGGCTATTGGGTAGATTACCCTCTAGAACTTGGTTTATGGTTACTTTATAATTACCACACAACCTTACCATCGGATTTAGGTACAACAACAATGGGTGTTGCCCAATTACTTAGATCTATCTTAGAGATAATGTTCTCAGTCTCTAGTCTTTTGAGTTCTTGCTCAACTATCTCCTTGAGTGCATATTGTACAGTACATGGCTTGCAGTAAACTGGTCTAGCATTCTTCTGTACCCTGACACTCGCCTTGAAGCCTTTGATCAGACTGCCTGTTTCGTAAAACACCTTTGGATACATCTTGATATCATCTTCAATGTAAATCTCGTTTCAACATGAAAAATTTCATTCCAATCCAGCTTCAGTGATCCCAACCAACCAATCTCTACCTAGTAAGGCAGGCTTGTCTCCTGCCATTACTAAGAGGAAAGCTCTGAAACTGATCCTTGTATTTCACCGGTACAGTGATACAACCTACTACAGGAATTTGGTCTCCTGAGTAGCCTCGCAGCTCTATTTTGGATTTCTCGTATGGGAAATCACGCAATTTGTCATGATATAGCAATTCCAGTACTACACTCACGGATGCACCAGTGTCGATTTCCATGGGTATCTTGGTTCGTGCAACATCTACTTGGATGATGATAATTTTCGTATCGCTCGTGCTCTTGATGACATGTATCTCTTCGTTCTGTTGCTATTCTTCCATGCTATGTAGTCTCTGGGGATTTCTACTCAGCTTTGAAAACTGGTTTACCCTTCAGTCGGCATGCCTTCGCAAGATGCCCAGTTTTCCTGCAGAAGAAACACTCTGCCTTCATATATGGACAAATTTAACTAATGTGTTGTCCCAGACACCAATTGCATGACTTCAATGCTCTGTTACCATTGGCAGTTGCTGAGGCCTTGGGGCCCAACTGCCTTTACTTTTAACCTGCACACAATTCACCTTGGTTGTCAGACAACTGGAAATGGCACGAAATTCTCAGGAATATTGGTTGGCCATATCCATCGACATAGCTGTCTGACAAACTAAATCAAAAGGCAAGTTAGGAGTTCTCAACAACTTTCTTCTGATCGCTTCATTTTTCATCCTACAAACAAAGCGGTCATGCAATGCTTGGTCCTCAAATGAGTGAATAGATAGCTTTTTTAATGCATTCACTGATACAAAATCAATTAACCGACGAGAGTAGTTCAGAATGATAACTTACAGCAATTTCCAGGGTCTCAGGACTGTAGTTATATTTTAATCTCCGTAAGTGATGTGTCCTTTGGCTTGAGGGGAACAAGCACATTTGTCAGGGTTTCATACACCTTGGAGCCTGCTTCAGTCAAGAAAATAGTCCGTTTTCTTTCTAACACCACCCGGTTATGGTTTTCATCATCGGGGATTTTAATAATACAATTTGTGGTGAAAAACATTTCTAGATACTCCACATGCTCCGAAAGTCTCAAGGTCATGTTGAAATGCACCCAAGCACCTTATTATTCCCATAGGCTCAGCCATCTGGACTCTTGTAGTTCAGACAAGTTTGCTTGTAATTTCCTTTGATTTTTAACAGTTCTGCAACACAAAGGACCTCTAGTCTCTCTGTTATTTGGCTGGAATCATCCATCACCAACAATTTCAGCTAGGGTATCCAGGAATCCGATCCTGTGTCGCCAATGTGATATATTCTATACAACATCACAACACACACAGACTCCAAGATGGCTCCATTCCTTTATTATTCTTGTAAACAGCAATGGCTGCAGTACCACAGTAGTCCACTAGTTGGAACTATATTACAGAGAGGCCGGCCAGGAAAGCATTGGAAGAGGCCACAGCCCAGGAGCAGGTAGGTTTCCTGAGGTCATGAAGGAGATGGTTGGGGGGGGGGGGGTGGAGGGGGAACAGCGTGGATCAGAGTGTTGGGGGTGATTGCGTTGTGTCGGGGGAGGGCAGGGGAGGTCAGTGATCACAGGGCATTCGATGATTGCATGGTCGTTGGTGATCACGGGGGGGGAGGGGTGGTGGTGGGGAGGGGGGAATCCAAACATGGGAGAGTCCTATTGCCAGGAGTGGGGTGTGGGGGGGGTTCTGATCGTGGGGTAGGGTACAGTCATGGAGAGGGAAGCAGGTTAGCTTGGGGAGCTGGGGGGGAAGTAGTCCTGCTCCTCTTGGCCCAAGGCAATGCTGGAAAAACACTTACCTCCTCCATGCAACAGTCGTCGCCTCCCTTTAGCAGTCGGGTTTCCGAGATCTGAGAAACCTGGCCGGCCAGCATTAAGAGATAAAATCTAAAGTACACAGCTTCATTCCACTATTTACATCCGCAACCTGCCTCCTGGGAGGGGTTTGGTTGCCCACCTCTGTTAAAATCGGAAATGAGTGAATTTGAGGCGGGTTAGGTTCTGGTTTGAGATTTTTTTACTTTTTAACATTCCATTCCAAAGTAATATTCCAAAGTGCATAGCATAGTGTTATACAGCTGAATAGCATCTGCGGCAAACTGCATGCTGCAAATTGAGAATATATATTCCTTGTGTGAAGCTACTTTAGGAATGGTTTGCTGTGCACACAGGTTACCATGTGCTCTCTCTAATTGTAGGTATAACATATATCCTAGGTGGCTCATTCAAACAAATTATTGGTTCTATTATGGTAGCACTACATCTAGCTAATCTACTTAGGGCTAGAATTTCCAAACAATCCGTCACCACTTGATTGTCGCCCGCTAAGATTCCCAAAATTATCGCTGGCGAAACATTCCCCCCAAAAAAGAAAAAAATCCGCGCAGCGAAATAAATGGGCATTGCACCCCAATTCTCGATGAAAAAGTGGAATCGTGGGCCAATTGGGCAGTTCTTATAAGAAAATGGGCGATAATGAATAAATTTACTAAAAATTTTCACCGAGACTGCAGGTTGGGCTGAGGAGGAGAAAAACACAAAAAATATTTTTTCAATAAACATAAAATTTTTAAAAATCATGAAAACATTCAAAGAACCCTTTTCACTTAAATCACAAAAGAGTTTAAAAATAATTAGTAAAAAAAAAACAATGACTTACCTTTTTCTTGCAGGACTACTCACCTACCATCCAACTCCGCTGATTCTCATGGGCTTTTATTTTTATCCTTACCTACGGGTCACCGTTGAGCCAAAAATTGCGCCAGGGCGATCTGAGGAAACCACCGGTGGAACACAAGCTGGGGAATTTCTCATCGACCTGGTTCTCGCCCAAAACGGCCAATGCTGCCGAGAAACCAGGCGGTGAAGCACTGGAAATTCTAGCCCCAAGTATCTTGTATGAGTAAGATATTAAATTGTTCACAGAGAAATATTTTGAATGTGTATGTTTTTTTTCTATCCAGTGTTAGTGACCACTTGCAAATTCTGACTAGTTTTCCGGATCTACAGCGATCTAACCAGCGGTCCTTTAAGGGATCGCTGCAGGCCCCAGAGAAACCATTGATTCATATTTTTATATACTTCACTCAAAGTGGAGTGAGAAGGAGCAGGAGTCAGCCCTGCGAGTGAGGCAGCCAGCTGAGCGAAGGTGCGAGCTCTCTGTGGAGGCGCAGCAGGCGTCACCCAAGCAGCAATTGTTAAAGTAAGGTCCCCAGTCTCATTTCTGTCAACACTCAGGCTCACAGTTTGGATGTGTGCTGGAAGTATGCCTTGGTTATCCACCCAGAAATAGGCCATAACAAATGTCGAGCACAGTATAAAATAAACAGATAAATAAAAGTATAAAAACAGAAACTAACTTTACATGGAATCTACACCACAGAAACAGACCATTTGGCCCAACTGGTCTATGCTGGCTTTTATACTCCAGATGAGCCTCCTCCCACTCTAATTACCTTTTCCATTGCCCTATTCCCTTCTCCCTCATATATGCATTAAAGCTCCCCTTAAATGGGTCTATGCTATCTGCTTCAACCATTCCATTTGGCAGTGAGTTCCAAATTCTGACTAATCTCTGGGGGGTGAAGTGAATGGAAAATAAAATCAAACTGGGTGGAACACAGGATGCCGAATTGTTATCATCTGTTTTGCTACCACCAAAGACTAATTTCACTCCCTCTGTTTTTAATACTCCAATTGTAAGCATATCCAGGATGTACAAAGTGCCTCTTAACATCTGTCCTGAATTTTCTTTTCAATAGTTTATATTTAGAACCCCTTCATAGAATGATACAGCACAGAAGGAGGCCATTTGGCCCATTGGGGCCAGTGTCAGTTCTTTGGTAGAGCTATCCTACTAATCTCACTCCCCTGTAAATGTGTTCCCTTCAAGTAATCATCCAATTCCCTTCTGAAAGTTACTTTGGGGGAGAAATTCAGTAGCACCTCCAGTGCCTGGGGAGGCGCTAATGGGGCACTAGGGTTTAACGACCGGGTGCAGCGAATACAGCGATGCCCGTTGGTTTAGCGCTGGTGCTAACTCGCAGATGGGGACAACATAAAGTTCGCACTGTCCAGTTATCGCCTCAGTTGTAAAATTGACTCTCGCCTATGCACCGGGCGTGAACAACGGCAGGAGGAGGAGGTCATAGGCATTTGGATGACCACTGTAGGAGAAGCATTGAAAGGTATTGACGTCGGATTTATTTGAGGTCACCAATCAATGCTGCTTTGTCAGGTTCACATAGCGAAACAGCCGTTTTCAGTGAATTAAGCATTTCTTACTTTCAGGAGTGTTCGGCGTGCTAAAGATTTGTCACTTTCATTCTGCTGTGATTTTGAAGTCCTCCACTTGGACATGTTAATGGGGGCTTTACTGGCACTCGACTTTGTCCTCCAGCATCAATGTCAGAGGCAGCGGAGGCAGAAAGAAAGATTGCAAAATGTGGCCAGAGGGAAGGCGGCCAACAGGACTCTCAACAGGAATGGGATGAGAGATGCAGAGGGGATGAACGTACCATTGCTGTCCCCAAGAAAATGGACGTCGCCAACCTCCTAGTGCCCACCACCTATTGCCCAACAACTCTCAGCACTCGCTCCTCCAGGTCTGTAAGGTTTTGGATGTCTGTCTGTTCTTTGCTGCTCCCTCCTGTTGTGGGCCACCTTGGCCTGAAAGAAAAAGAAAAAAAAAAAGTGTGCAGGTGAGAGTGCAGCTATGTGTTTTGGAGATGTGCCTGCCATAGTTGAATAGCTGTGATTGTAGGCAAGGCTTGAGATGTGGATGAGTTTTAGGAGATGGAGGTGCTTGGTGGATGAATGGTGGGGGTGTACTGGTTTGTGCAGTGTGTACAGACTGAGGTTCAGATGCTGGTACATAGGACCTATTGAACCACCCGAGTGCGGTTGCTGAATTTTTTGCGGCACTGTGAGAAACTCCTGACAACCACACTGCTGGCCGAGACCTCCTGGGTCACTTCCCGTCACATTGCCCTGGAGACCTGGGGCAATGGCCTCCTGCCAGTGGCCAGGAGCAGGACTGCCCTCCTTCTTTCCACTATCGCAACTATGCCTCCAATGTCTGGTCACTGTAACGGCAAGCTCTCTCCCTGGGACTGAGATCAGCCATGAGAATAAAAAGTTGAGCTGCTTGCAGGTCACCTTCAGAGCCAGCAATGTTGAGAATGAGGGAATGATAGAACCTCCCCTTGAAGAGCTGGAAGGAGCCAGTGTGGCTGATGATTACTGATTGGATTGCACCTGAAATTCATTATCACTCTGCTGGTAGAGCCCCTGTTGTGCCCTACTGAGGTCATTAGTGGTTGATTTAGTGCTCCAGTTCATTCTTGGAGCACTAACAAGCAATTAACTGGGAGGTCAGAACGATTAGCACCTGGCACTACTTTTTCAACTTTTTCAAATTTAAGGCACTCTACGCAGGGGTCCTCCCACTATTTGTCGGGGACTTGGCCTGGAGGGTGGTGCACGGAGCAGTGCCGTGCAATAAATTTTTAAGCCGGTTCACGGACTCCCAGGCCGCCTGCAATTTCTGCGGTCTGGAAGAGTCCGTGTTCCATGTTTTTATTGAATGCACGAGGTTGCAGCCCCTGTTCCATTATATGAAGGGGCTGCTCCTGAAATTCTGGCTGAACTTCAGTCCCACTCTCCTGATCTTTGGGCACCCTGTGCGGAGGGGAGCGGGTAGGTCCGAAGGCCTCCTCGTAGGACTGCTCCTGGGCACGGCCAAGGGTGCCATCAGCCGGTCCAGGCAGCGGGCGGTCGAGGGGGTCGTTCAACCTGACTGCCTGCCTCTCTTCCGCTCTTACATCCGGTCCAGGGTGTCCTTGGAGATGGAGCACGCGGTGTCCACCGGTACGCTCGCGGCCTTCCGCGAGAGGTGGGCACCGGAGGGACTGGAGTGCATCATCACGCCCGGCAACCAAATTTTAATTTGATTTTACGTTTTAAAGTTTAATTTGTTTTAATTGCTGGTGCTTTTAGTGTCCCCCTCCCCTTTTTATAGGGGGCACTGGAAAAAGGAAAATTTGATTTTAGTGCCCAAAAAAAAACCAAAAAAAAGGGAAAAAAAGAGGGCCTTGTAAATGTCTGGTGTGTCATCCAGGGCGGGTGGCACCGATTAATGTTTTTGTTTTGCAGGTAAACTCCAAAAAGAGTTTCAAAATTTAACTCCCCAACTGGGGCACTATCGAATTTCTAGCCCTTTGAATCTACTTCCACCACACTTTCAGGTAGACAATTCCAGATAACAATTCACAGTGAAAAAAAAAATTTTCCTCATGTCGCCTCTGGTTCTTTTGCCAATCACCTTAAAGCTGTGCCCTCTCGTTACTGACCCTTCGGCCACTGGAAACCATTTCTCCTTATTTACTCTATCAAAACCATTCATGAGTTCTCAACTTATCCTGCCACTTTCAAAGATTTGTGTACATACATCCCCAGGTCTTTCTGTTCCTGCATCCTCTTTAAAATTGTAGCATTTAGTTTATATTGCCTTTCCTCATTCTACCTACCAAAATATATCACTTCACACTTCTCTGCGTTAAATTTCATCTGTCATTTGTTTTCATTAGTCTGTTTATGTCCTCCTGAAGTCTGTTACTCTCCTCCTCATTGTTTACTACATTTCTGAGTTTTGTGTCAACTGCAAACTTTGAAATTATGCCCTGTATAGCCAAGTCAGACCATTAATATACCCCGTAGTGAGAAAGAAATTTGACTTGCCTTTCAAGACCTCAGGCAGTCCCAAAGTGCTTTACAGCCAATTAAATATTTTAGAAGTATAGTCACTGTTGTTATATAGAATACAGCTACTTTGCTCACAGCAAGCTCCCACAAACAGTAATGTGGTAAATGACCAGATAATCGGTTTTAGTGCTGTTGGTGATGGATAAATATTGACCAGGGCAGTGGGGAGAACTCCCCTGTTCTTCTTTGAAATAGTGCCATGGGATCTTTTACATTCTTTTGAGAGGAAAGCACTAGCACAGCTACACATACGCCAGATATATCTGGCAAGGTTGAGGAGGCAACATTGGATGAGTCCCGGGATGGCGGGACTGACATATCACGAAAGACTGGATCAACTGGGCTTTTATTCACTGGAGTTCAGACGAATGAGAGGGGATCTCATAGAAACGTTTAAAATTCTGACGGGTTTAGACAGGGTAGATGCAGGAAGAATGTTCCCAATGTTGGGGAAGTCCAGAACCAGGGGTCACAGCCTAAGGATAAGGGGAAAACCATTTAGGACCGAGATGAGGAGAAACTTCTTCACCCAGAGAGTGGTGAACCTGTGGAATTCTCTACCACAGAAAGTTGTTGAGGCCAATTCACTAAATATATTCAAGAAGGAGTTAGATGTAGTCCTTACTACTAGGGGGATCAAGGGGTATGGCGAGAAAGCAGGAATGGGGTACTGAAGTTGCATGTTCAGCCATGAACTCATTGAACGGCGGTGCAGGCTCAAAGGGCCAAATGGCCTACTCCTGCACCTATTTTCTATGTAAATGTTTCTATGAGTCACAGTGAATGGGTAAGCAGGAACAAGCAGTGGTGGTACTGGTCCTGGATCTGCTGCAAAGCAGGAGGATTCAGATCTCACAGAACCTGCTTACAAAATGTAGATTGCTGTCTGAGCTGGAACATTTACACAAATCATTTAATTGGTGCAAAATACACTACAAGTGCTGATGAGTGACATGGTGCAGTCGGTTGTCTGAATTGCAGTCCGCCTGTTGCACCTGCAGTGGACCCATCAGTGGCACAGGTCTTGGATAGTGTGAACATCTCTCTCGAATGCTCGCACTGTTGATGTGATGCCTTGGAGTGACGTATTGTCGAAGGTGCCGCGTTTCAGATAAGACATTAAACCCATCTGTCTGTTAAGGTTAATGTAAAAATCATATGGCATTGATTGAAGAAGAACAAGTGAGTTCTTCTGGTGTCCTCAAAAATAATGAACAGTAAAGATGGCAGAAAATAGGCAGGAACAGGTAGTCACTATTATACCAAATTAGCTGATTCAAACATAGCACCCTCGCAATATCTATGGTGACCAGAACCCCAGCCGACTGTCAGTGAAAACCTGCATTACCATTAGAATTTGAGTGTGATTACATAGGCCCATTGCAATGCCGGTGGGGCCACAATACATCCTATATGTGGCTTTCAAGTAGCACAAAGAGATAACCTCATATAATTTTGCATGGTCAGCTCATGTTAACAATTCCAATTTCGATCGCCTGGTTGGGTCGAAGAGGAATTTTCCCAGAATTTTTCAGGCTGGAGCTAAAGTTGGAACTGGGGAGATTGGATGGAGGATTGCTGTCAGGGGCTTATGGTCAGTAACAGTAGTAAACTTATGACCATACAAGTATTATGGAATTTTTTGATTCCCAAAATAATGCCAAAGCTTTAATTTCGATCTGCGCATAATTACACTCACTAGCGCTGAGAGTACATGAAGCAAAAGCCATTGGTCTCTCCTCCTCACAATGTAGTACATGAGACATCACTGGCCCAACTCCATAAGGAGAGGCGTCACATGCTAGCTTGATCTCCTTAGATACATCATAGTGAATTAACATGGTACTCTCTACCCACTGGCTATTACACTCTTTGAATACTGTGTCACATTCTTCTGACCACTTCCAATGGACCTGTTTTTTCAACAGCCCATTCAGTGGATGTAATACTGTAGCCAAATTTGGTAGGAACTTACCATAATAGTTCAAAAGACACAAAAATGATTGAAGTTCAGTGACATTCCTGGGAGTGGGTGGATTTCTGATTGCATCCAGCTTTCCCTTGGTTGGATGTAAACCATATTTGTTTACTCCATGCCCTAAGTTTTGAAATAATTCACACTTGCGAGCAATCACTCGTACTCTGTGCTTCTCTAGCTGTTTGAGCACTTTATTCAACACACTATTATGGATTTTCCTGTTTGATACTGAAATGAGTATATCATCTAAATAACATACTACCACTTCAATGCCTTGCAAAATCTGATTCAACACCCCTTGGAATATGGTGGGGGCGGAAGAAACTCCAAATGGTAGCCTATTACATTAATATAGGCCTAGATGAGTATTTATAGTCAGGCATGACTTGGACTCCTCATCTGTTTCAAGTTGTAAATAGACATTTCTCAGATCAAACTTTGAGAGAATCTGGCCACCTGTCAGCATTGTGAACAAATCTACATTTGGCAATGTATTGCCCTCTAGAATCTGCCTTATGGTTACTTTATAATCACCACACAACCTTACCTTACTATCTGACTTAGGTACAACAACAATGGGTGTAGCCCAATTAATTAGATCTCCCTTCGAGATAATGTTTTCATAGAGACATAGAAATATAGAAAATAGGTACAGGAGTAGGCCATTCGGCCCTTCGAGCCTACACCGCCATTCAATGAGTTCATGGCTGAACATGCAACTTCAGTACCCCATTCCTGCTTTCTCGCCAGACTCCTTGATCCCCCTAGTAGTAAGGCCTACATCTAACTCATTTTTGAATATATTTAGTGAATTGGCCTCAACAACTTTCTGTGGGAGAGAATTCCACAGGTTCACCACTCTCTGGGTGAAGAAGTTTCTCCTCATCTCGGTCCTAAATGGCTTACCCCTTATCCTTAGACTGTGACCCCTGGTTCTGGACTTCCCCAACATTGGGAACATTCTTTCTGCATCTAACCTGTCTAACACCGTCAGAATTTTAAACGTTTCTATGAGGTCCCCTCTCATTCTTCTGAACTTCAGTGAATACAAGCCAAGTTGATCCAGTCTTTCTTGATATGTCAGTCCCGCCATCCCGTGAATCAGTCTGGTGAACCTTTGCTGCACTCCCTCAATAGCAAGAACGTCCTTCCTCAAGTTAGGAGACCAATACTGTACACAATACTCCAGGTGTGGCCTCACCAAGGCCCTGCACAACTGTAGTAACACCTCCCTGCCCCTGTACTCAAATCCCCTCGCTATGAAGGCCAACATGCCATTTGCTTTCTTAACCGCCTGCTGCACCTGCATGCCAACTTTCAATGACTGATGTACCATGACACCCAGGTCTCGTTGCACCTCCTCTTTTCCTAATCTGTCACCATTCAGATAATAGTCTGTCTCTCTGTTTTTACCACCAAAGTGGATAACCTCACATTTATCCACATTGTACTTCATTTGCATTTGCCCACTCACCTAACCAATCCAAGTCACTCTGCAGCCTCATAGCATCCTCCTCGCAGCTCACACTGCCACCCAACTTAGTGTCATCCGCAAATTTGGAGATACTACATTTAATTCCCTCATCTAAATCATTAATGTACAATGTAAACAGCTGGGGCCCCAGCACAGAACCTTGCGGTACCGCACTAGTCACTGCCTGCCATTCTGAAAAGTATCCATTTACTCCTACTCTTTGCTTCCTGTCTGCCAACCAGTTCTCAATCCACATCAGCACACTACCCCCAATCCCATGTGCTTTAACTTTGCACATTAATCTCTTGTGTGGGACCTTGTCGAAAGCCTTCTGAAAGTCCAAATACACCACATCAACTGGTTCTCCCTTGTTCACTCTACTGGAAACATCCTCAAAAAATTCCAGAAGATTTGTCAAGCATGAATTCCCTTTCACAAATCCATGCTGACTTGGACCTATCATGTCACCTCTTTCCAAATGCGCTGCTATGACATCCTTAATAATTGATGCCATCATTTTACCCACTATCGATGTCAGGCTGTTTTCCCTGTTTTCTCTCTCCCTCCTTTTTTAAAAAGTGGGGTTACATTGGCTACCCTCCACTCCATTGGAACTGATCCAGAGTCTATGGAATGTTGAAAAATGACTGTCAATGCATCCGCTATTTCCAAGGCTACCTCCTTAAGTACTCTGGGATGCAGTCCATCAGGCCCTGGGGATTTATCAGCCTTCAATCCCATCAATTTCCCCAACACAATTTCCCGACAAATAAGGATTTCCCTCAGTTCCTCCTTCTCACTAGACCCTCTGACCTCTTTTATATCCGGAAGGTTGTTTGTGTCCTCCTTAGTGAATACTGAACCAAAGTACTTGTTCAATTGGTCTGCCATTTCTTTGTTCCCAGTTCTGACTTCCCCTGATTCTGACTGCAGGGGACCTACATTTGTCTTTACTAACCTTTTTCTCTTTACATATCTATAGAAGCTTTTGCAGTCCATTTTAATGTTCCCTGCAAGCTTCCTCTCGTACCCTATTTTCCCTGTCCTAATCAAACCCTTTGTCCTCCTTTGCTGAGTTCTCAATTTCTCCCAGTCCCCGAGTTCGCTGCTATTTCTGGCCAATTTGTATGCCACTTCCTTGGCTTTAATACTATCCCTGATTTCCCTTGATAGCCACGGTTGAGCCACCTTCCCTTTTTTAGTTTTACGCCGGACAGGGATGTACAATTGTTGTAATTCATCCATGCGGTCTCTAAATGTCTGCCATTGCCCATCCACTGTCAACCCCTTAAGTATCATTCGCCAATCTATCCTAGCCAATTCATGCCTCATACCTTCAAAGTTACCCTTCTTTAAGTTCTGGACCATGGTCTCTGAATTAACCATTTCATTCTCCATCCTAATGTAGAATTCCACCATATTATGGTCACTCTTCCCCAAGGGGCCTCGCACAACGAGATTGCTAATTAATCCTCTCTCATTACACAACAGTCTAAGATGGCCTCCCCCCCAGTTGGTTCCTTGACATATTGGTCTAGAAAACCATCCCTTATGCACTCCAGGAAATCCTCCTCCACCGTATTGTTTCCAGTTTGGTTAGCCCAATCTATATGCATATTAAAGTCACCCATGATAACTGAAGCACCAGTATTGCATGCACCCCTAATTTTGTGTTTGCTGCACTCCCCAACATCACTACTACTGTTTGGAGGTCTGTACACAACTCCCACTAGCGTTTTCTGCCCCTTGGTATTCCGTAGCTGCACCGATTCCGATTCCACATCATCCAAGCTAATGTCTTTCCTTACAATTGCATTACTTTCGTCTTTCACCAGCAACGCCACCCTGCCTCCTTTTCCTTTCTGTCTATCCTTCCTAAATGTTGAATACCCTTGGATGTTGAGTTCCCACCATTGGTCACCCTGGAGCCATGTCTCCATGATGCCAACCACTTCGTATCCGTTAACTGCTATCTGCACAGTTAATTCGTCCACCTTATTCCGAATACTCCTCGCATTGAGGCACAGAGCCTTCAGTTTTGCCTTTTTAACACACTTGGACCCTTTAGAATGTTGCTGCAAAGTTTTTGTTTTTTGCCTTGGGTTTCTCTGTCCTCCACTTTTACTCATTTCCTTTCTGTCTTTTGCTTCTGTCTCCATTTTGTTTCCCTCTGTCTCCCTGCATTGGTTCCCATCCCCCTGCCATATTAGTTTAACTCCTCCCCAACAGCACTAGCAAACACTCCTCCTAGGACATTGGTTCCAGTCCTGCCTAGGTGCAGACCGTCCGGTTTGTACTGGTCCCACCTCCCCCAGAACCGGTTCCAATGCCCCAGGAATTTGAATCCCTCCCTGCTGCACCACTGCTCAAGCCACGTTTTCATCTGTGCTATCCTGCGATTCCTACTCTGACGAGCACATGGCACTGGTAGCAATCCCGAGATTACTACTTTTGAGGTTCTACATTTTAATTTAGCTCCTAGCTCCTTTAATTCGTCTCGTATGACCTCATCCCGGTTTTTACCTATATCGTTGGTACCAATGTGCACCACGACAACTGGCTGTTCACCCTCCCTTTTCAGAATGTCCTGCACCCGCTCCGAGACATCCTTGACCCTTGCACCAGGGAGGCAACATACCATCCTGGAGTCTCGGTTGCGGCCGCAGAAACGCCTGTCTATTCCCCTTACAATTGAATCCCCTATCACTACCGCTCTCCCACTCTTTTTCCTGCCCTCCTGCGCAGCAGAGCCAGCCACGGTGCCATGAACTTGGCTGCTGCTGCTGCCCCCGTTGAGTCATCCCCCTCAACACTATTCAAAGCGGTGTATCTGTTTTGCATGGGGATGACCGCAGAGGACCCCTGCACTACCGTCCTTGCACTGCTCTTCCTGTTCGTCACCCACCCCCTATTTGGCTTGGACCCTTTACCTGCGGCAAGACCAACTCACGAAATGTGCTATTCACGTCATTCGCAGCATCGTGGATGCTCCAGAGTGAATCCACCTTCAGCTCAAATTCCGCAACATGGTCCGTCAGGAGCTGGAGGCTGATACACTTCCCACACAAATAGTCATCAGGGACACCAGAGGCGTCCCTGATTTCCCACATAGTACAGGAGGAGCATAACACGTGTCCGAGCTCTCCTGCCATGACTTAGCCCTTAGATACACTTAAATTGGCAACAACAATACTAAAAGTTACTCACTGATATCGAAGAGAAAAAAGAAAAACTACTCACCAATCACCAGCCAATCACTTACCCACTTGGCTGTGACATCACCTTTCTATTTCTCTCGAATTCTTTTTTGCCTTCCCTCTGTAGCTGCACCAGCTGGCCTCTTGTAGGCCTCTCACCAACCCCGGACTCCCGACGCCTCTCGCGGCCTTTTGTAGGCCTCTCACCAACCCCGGACTCCCGACGCCTCTCGCGGCCTTTTGTAGGCTTCTCACCGACCCCAGACTCACGTCTCTCCGATGCACCTCCGGAAGCCTCCCATGGCCTTTTGTAGGCCTCTCGCTGACCCTGGATTCACATCTCTCCGACGCACCTCCCGACGCCTCTCGCGGCCTTTTGTAGGCCTCTCGCCGACCCCGGACTCACGTCTCTCCGACACACCACCCGACACCTTTTGTAGGCCTCTCGCCGACCCCGGACTCACGTCTCTCCGATGCACCTCCCGACGCCTCTCGCGGCCTTTTGTAGGCCTCTCGCCGACCCCGGACTCACGTCTCTCCGACGCACCTCCCGACGCCTCTCGCGGCCTTTTGTAGGCCTCTCGCAGACCCCGGACTCATGTCTCTCCGACGCACCTCCCGACGCCTCTCGCGGCCTTTTGTAGGCCTCTCGCCGACCCCGGACTCACGTCTCTCCGACGCACCTCCCGACGCCTTTTGTAGGCCTCTCGCCGACCCCGGACTCACATCTCTCCGACGAACCTCCCGACGCCTCTCGCGGCCTTTTGTAGGCCTCTCGCCGACCCCGGACTCACGTCTCTCCGACACACCACCCGACACCTTTTGTAGGCCTCTCGCTGACCCCGGACTCACGTCTCTCCAACGCACCTCCCGACGCCTCTCGCGGCCTTTTGTAGGCCTCTCGCTGACCCCGGACTCACGTCTCTCCGACGCACCTCCCGACGCCTCTCGCGGCCTTTTGTAGGCCTCTCGCCGACCCCGAACTCACGTCTCTCCGACGCACCTCCCGACGCCTTTTGTAGGCCTCTTGCTGAACCCGGACTCACGTCTCTCCGACTCTCAGTTTCTAGTCTTTTGAGATCCTGTTCAACTTTCTCCTTGAATGCGGATGGTACGGGACGTGGCTTGCAGTAAATTCCTCTTTCATCATTCTGTACACTGACACTCACCTTGAAGCCTTGGATCAGACTGCCTGTTTCACGGAATACCTTTGTATATTGCTTGATGATGTCATCTTTTGATGCAAATCTCATTTGAACACGGAAAATCTCATTTCAATCCAACTTCAGTGATTCCAACCAATTTCTACATATTAAGGCAAGCTTGTCTCCCGCAACTACTGAAAGAAACAAGCTCTGAAACTGATCCTTGTAATTAACTGGTATGGTTATATGTCCTACAACAGGGATTTGCTCTCCTGCATAGTCTTGCAGCACTATCTTCGACTTCTCCCATCGAAAATCATGCAACGTGTCGAGATATAGCGATTCCAGTATTACGCTCAAGGATGCACCACTTTCGATTTCCATGGGTATCCTGGTCCAGAAGAACAGAAGAACAGAAGAAATAGGAGCAGGAGTAGGCCATACGGCCCCTCAAGCCTGCTCCGCCATTTAATATGATCTTGGCTGATCCGATC
This sequence comes from Pristiophorus japonicus, assembly GCF_044704955.1. Taxonomy (NCBI): domain Eukaryota; kingdom Metazoa; phylum Chordata; class Chondrichthyes; family Pristiophoridae; genus Pristiophorus; species Pristiophorus japonicus. The sequence goes on along the minus strand of NC_091981.1, from coordinate 135,612,835 downwards.
ATGGACTCAGGTCCGCTTCCCTGCCCACTCCCCATAACCCCTTATTTCCTTATCGGTTAAGAAACTGTTTATCTCTGTCTTAAATTTATTCAATGTCCCAGCCTCCACAGCTCTCTGAAGCAGCGAATTCCACAGATTTACAACTCTCTGAGAGAATAAATTTCTCCTCATCTCAGTTTTAAATGGGCGGCCCCTTATTCTAAGATTATGCCCCTTAGTTCTAGTCTCTCCCATCAGTGGAAACATCCTCCCTGCATCCACCTTGTCAAGCCCCCTCATAACCTTATACGTTTTGATAAGATCACCTCTCAATCTTCTGAATTCCAATGAGTAGAGGCCCAACCTACTCAACCTTTCCTCGTAAGTCAACTCCCTCATCTCTAGAATCAACCTAGTGAACCTTCTCTGAACTGCCTCCAAAACAAGTATATCCTTTCTTAAATATGGACACCAAAACTGCACACAGTACTCTGGGTGTGGCCTCACCAATACCCTCTATAACTGTAGCAATGCTTCTCTGCTTTTATACTCCATCCTGTTTGCAATAAAGGCCAAGATTCCATTGGCTTTCCTGATCAAATACTGTACCTGCATACTATTGTGTTTCATGCACAAGTACCCCCAGGTCCCGCTGTACTAAAGCACTTTGCAATTTTTCTCCATTTAAATAATAACATGCTCTTTGATTTTTTTTCCGCCAAAGTGCATGACCTCACACTTTCCAATATTATACTCCATCTGCCAAATTCTTGCCCACTCACTTAGCCTGTCTATGTCCTTTTGCAGATTTTTGTGTCCTCCTCACACATTGTTTTTCCTCCCATCTTTGTATCGTCTGCAAACTTGGCTACGTTACACTCGGTCCCTTCTTCCCTTGTTAATATAGATTGTAAATAGTTGGGGTCCCAGCATTGATCCTTGTCGCACCCCACTAATTACTGTTTGCCAACCCGAGAATTAACCATTTATCCTGACTCTCTGTTTTCTGTTAGTTAGCCAATCTTCTATCCATGCTAATATATTACCCCCAACCCCGTGAACTTTTATTTTGTGCAGTAACCTTTTATGTGGCACCTTGTCAAGTGCTTTCTGGAAGTCCAAATACACCACATCCAATGTTTCCCCTTTATCCACCTGTTCGTTAAATCCTCAAAGAATTCCAGCAAATTTGTCAAACATGACTTCCCCTTCATCAATCCATGCACACTCATGCCTGACTGAATTATGTTTATCCAAATGTCCTGCTACTGCTCCTTTAATAATGGACTCCAACATTTTCCCAACCACAGATGTTAGGCCAACTGGCCTATAGTTTCCTGCTTTTTGTCTGCCTCCTGTTTTAAATAGGGGTGTTACATTTGCAGTTTTTCAATCTGCTGGGACCTCCCCAGAATCCAGGGAATTTTGGTAAATTAAAACCAATGCATCCACAATCCCTGCCGTCACTTCTCTTAAGACCCTAGGATGCAAGCCATCAGGTCCAGGGGATTTATCTGCCTTTAGTCCCATTATCTTACTGAGTACCACCTCCTTGGTGATTGTGATTGTGTTAAGTTCCTCACCCGTATAGCCCCTTGTCGATCCACTGTTGGGATATTGTTAGTGTCCTCTACCATAAAGACTGATACAAAATATTTGTTCAGAGTTTCTGCCATGCCCATGTTCCCTGGTCTTGTCCTCCACATTTACTTTAGCCACTCTTTTCCTTTTTATACACCTATAGAAACTCTTGCTATCTGTTTTTTATATTTTGTGCTAGTTTATTTTCATAATCCATGTTCCCTTTCTTAATCATTTTTTTGTTCATTCTTTGCTGGCTTTTAAAAGCTTCCCAATCTTCTGTCCTTCCACTAGTTTTGGCCACTTTGTATGCCCTTGTTTTTAATTGTATACTGTTATATATGTATACTTGTATATACTTTGTACAGCCACCAGAGGGCTCATCCCCTGGAGTCCCAAGGAATACCACAATCCCTTGGGAGCAAAGGTACTTAAGGAGGCCTCACAGTTTCGAGAGGCACTCTGGAGACCTGCAATAAAGGACTAAGGTCCCACTTTACTTTGAGCTCACAGTATCCAGTCAGACTCTTTATTCATACATAACAACTGGCGACGAGATACAGATAACGAATGCCACCGCAACAATGCAGAGAAAAGTGGGCATCCTGGAGAAGTTTTCGAGGGAGATGATTGAGAAACTTTCGTGGAGTGACTCGACCAATACTTCGTGGCCAACGAGCTGGAAGGAGACGCGAACGCTACCAAACGAAGGGCGATTCTCCTCACTGTCTGCGGGGTACCAACATATGGCCTATTAAAAATCTGCTTGCTTCAGCGAAACCCACAGAGAGATCATACAATGATCTGTGCACACTGGTCCGGGAGCATCTGAACCCGAAGGAAAGCGTTCTGATGGCGAGGTACTGGTTCTGCACCTACAAAAGGTCTGAAGGCCAGGAAGTGACGAGTTATGTCACCGAGCTAAGACGCATTGCAGGACATTGCGAATTTTAAGGAGATTTGGAGCACATGCTCATAGACTTTTCCGTATTTGGCATTGGCCATGAAATGATACTTGGCAAACTTTTGACTGTAGAGACCCCAAACTTGAGTAAGGCCATCGCGATAGCCCAGGCATTCATTGCCACCAGTGACAATACGAAGCAAATCTCTCAGCACACAAGTGCTGCTACAAGTACTGTGAACAAAGTTATGTTGTTTTCAAATCGCAACGTACAGGGCAGGTCCCACATTCCTGCAGCTGCACATCCGCAGATGTCTCAGAGTCCACCATCAAGGGTGATGAATGCAAGGCCATTAACATCTTGTTGGCGCTGCGGGTGTGATCATCATTTCCATTTATGCCACTTCAAAGGCTCCATTTGCAAGGGCTGTGGAACAATGAGACACCTCCAGCCTATGTGCAGGCAAGCTGCAAATCCTGTTAATCCTGCAAACCACCATGTTGCAAAGGAGGACAGATCTATGGCGGATCACGATGAACCAGAGCCTCAGACCGAGGAGGCAGTGGTATATGGGGTGCACACATTTACCACAAAGTGTCCCCCGATAATGCTGAATGTTGAACTAAATGGACTTCCGGTGTCAACGGAGCTGGACATGGGCACGAGCCAGTCCATTACGAGCATAAAGACTTTTGAAAAATTGTGGTGCAGCAAGGCCTCGAGGCCAGTCTTGACTCCAATTCGCACAAAACTGAGAACTTACACAAAGGAATTGATTCCCGTCATCGTCAGTGCTACTGTAAAAGTCTCCTACAACGGAGCTATACACAAGCTACTACTTTGTGTGGTACCGGGTGATGGTCCCATGCTGCTCAGCAGGACCTGGCTGGGAAAGATACGCTGGAACTGGGATGACATCCGAGCGCTCTCAGCTGCTGATGACACTTCATGTGCCCAGGTCTTAAACAAGTTCCCTTCACTGTTCGAACCAGGCATCGGGAAGTTCCAAGGAGCAAAAGCACAGATCTACCTAATTCCAGGGGCGCGACCCATCCATCACAAGGCGAGAGCAGTACCGTACATGATGAAAGAAAGGGTAGAGATCGAGCTAGACCGGCTGCAAAGAAAGGGCATCATTTCGCCGATCGAATTTAACGAGTGGGCCAGTCCGATCGTTCCTATCCTCAAGGGAGATGGCACCGTCAGAATCTGTGGTGATTACAAAGTAACTATCAATCGTTTCTCCCTGCAGGTCCAATACCCACTGCCAAAGACTGATGACATTTTTGCTATGCTGGTGGGAGGAAAGACGTTCACGAAGCTGGACTTGACCTCGGCCTACATGACACAGGAGCTGGAGGAATCATCGAAGGGCCTCACCTGCATCAACACGCACAAATGTTTCTTCATTTGTAACAGATGCACGTTTGGAATTCGATCAGCAGCGGCGATCTTCCAGACAAACATGGAAAGCTTACTGAAGTCGGTCCCGCGCATGGTGGTCTTCCAGGACGACATCTTGGTTACGGGATGGGACACAAGTCGGCACCTGCAGAAGCTGGAGGAGGTTCTTAGTCGACTCAACCGCATGGGGCTCAGGTTAAAATGCTTGAAGTGCATTTTTCTGGTGCCTGAAGTGGAGTTCCTGGGGAGAAGAATCGCGGCGGACGGCATCAGGCCCACCGATTCGAAGACGGAGGCAATCGAGAACGCACCGAGGCTACAGAACGTGACGAAGCTGCGGTCGTTTCTGGGACTCCTGAACTATTTTGGTAACTTCTTATCGGGTCTCAGCACACTGTTAGAGCCACTGCACGCCATACTGCATAAAGGAGACAAATCGGTATAGAACAAAAGTCAAGAAAATGCCTTTGTAAAAGCGAGAAAATTGTTATGCTCAAACAAATTGCTTGTGTTGTATGATCCATGTAAGCATTTGGTACTAGCATGTGATGCGTCGTTGTATGGCGTCAGGTGTGTATTGCAACAAGCTAATGATTTTGGGAAATTGCAACCAGTTGCTTATGCATCCAGGAGTTTGCCTAAGGCTGAGAGAGCCTACAGCATGATTGAAAATGCGTTAGCGTGTGTCTATGGGGTAAAGAAAATGCATCAATATCTGTTTGGGCTAAAATTTGAATTGGAAACTGACCATAAACCACTGATATTCCTGTTTTCCGAGAGTAAGGGGATAAATACTAATGTATCGGCCTGCATCCAGAGATGGGCGCTCACGTTGTCCTCATACAACTATGCCACCTGCCACAGGCCAGGCACAAAAAACTGTGCCAATGATTTCAGTACGCTGCCATTGCCCACCACAGGGGTGGAAATGGCACAGCCCACAGACTTAGTCATGGTTATGGAAACATTTGAGAGTGAGCAATCACTCGTCACAGCCTAACAGATTAGAATCTGGATGAGCCAGGACCGCTTACTGTCTCTAGTAAAAAATTGAATGCTTCACGGGAGCTGGTCCAGTGGCCCAGTGGTAATGCAGGAAGAGATAAAGTCATTCCAGCGGCGCAAAGATGAAATGTCTATACAGGCAGACTGCCTTCTGTGGGGTAATCGGGTAGTGGTTCCCAAGAAGGACAGAGAGAGCTTCATCAATGACCTCCACAGTACCCATCCAGGCATCGTAATGATGAAAGCGATAGCTAGATCCCACGTGTGGTGGCCCGGTATCGATGCGGACTTAGAGTCCTGCATTCACAGATGTAACACATGCTCGCAGTTAAGTAATGCACCCAGGGAGGCGCCACTAAGTTTATGGTCTTGGCCCTCCAAACCGCGGTCTAGGATCCATGTCGACTATGCTGGCCCATTCTTGGGCAAAATGTTCCTCGTGGTTGTAGATGCGTACTCCAAATGGATTGAATGTGAGATAATGTCAGCAAGCACGTCTGCTACCACCACTGAAAACCTACGGACCATATTTGCCTCGTACGCACTACCCAATGTCCTTGTGAGAGACAAAAGGCCATGTTTTGCCAGTGCCGAGTTTAAAGAATTCATGATCCGCAACGGGATCAAACATGTTAAATCTGCCCCATTCAAACCAGCATCCAATGGTCAGGCAGAGAGAGCAGTGCAAACCATCAAGCAGGGCTTGAAGAGGGTAACTGAAGGCTCACTGCAGACTCGCCTATCCCGAGTCCTGCTCAGTTATCATATGAGACCCCACTCGCTCACTGGGATTCCACCTGCTGAACTGCTCATGAAAAGGCAAGGCTCTCGTTAGTTCACCCTGATCTATATGAACAGTTAGAGAGTAAGTGGCTTCGACAAAGTACATATCATGATAGTGCAAATGTGTCACGCGAAATTGAAATCAATGACCCTGTATTTGTATTGAATTATGGATAAGGTCCCAAGTGCTTCCCGGCATTATTGTGGCCAAAGAAGAAAGCAGGGTGTTTCGGGTCAAACTTTCAAATGGATTCATTCACTGGAAACACTTGGACCAAATCAAACTCAGATTCATGGACAATCCTGAGCAACCCAGTTTGAACCCTACCTTCTTTGACCCCCCCCCCAATATACACATCAGTGGCAAGTGACACTGCAGTTGGTCACGAAACAGAACCCATCATCCACAATAGCCCAGCAGGACTCACCACACCAGGCAGCCCAGCAAGGCCAGCTGCACAGCAGCCCAGCGAGGGCCCAACAGATGGTTCACCAATACCAGCATCTGCACCAAGACGATCTACCAGGCAAAGAAGGGTCTCAACTTGTAAATAGTTACACTATTGTCTTTGTTGGGGGAGAGTGTTGTTATATATGTAAACTTGTATATACTTTGTACAACCACCAGAGGGCTCATCCCCTGGAGTCCCAAGGAATACCACAATCCCTTGGGAGCACAGGTATTTAAAGAGGCCTCAGAGGTTGGAGAGACACTCTGGAGACCTGCAATAAAGGACTACGGTCACACTTTACTTTGAGCTCACAGTATCCAGTAGACTCTTTATTCTTACGTAACAGATGCTGTCCTTTATTTCTTTAGTTAGTCACAGATGGCTATCTTTTCTCTTACACCCTTTCCTCCTCACAGGAATATGTTTTTCTTGAGAGTTGTGAAATATCTCCTGAAATGTACACCACTGTCCTACACTTTAATCTATTTTCCCATTCCACTTTAGCCAACTCTGCCCTCATACCTTCATAGACTCCTTTATTTAAGCTTAGTACGCTGGTTAGACATCCAACTTTCTCACCCTCCATCTGAATTTGAAATTCAATCATGCTATGATCACTCATTCCAAGGGGATCCTTTACGAGGAGATTTTTTATTAATCCTGTCTCATTACTCAGGACCAGATCTGCCTCCTGGCTGGTTCCGTTACATACTGCTCAAGGAACCCATTCCTGCAACGTCTACTTGGATGACGATACTTCGCGAATCGTTGTTAGATACCCTTGTGCTCCTGATGATGTGTATCTCATTGACCATCATTTCCCAATCCTCTCTGGCTTCAGGTGTTGTGCCAGAGGACTGGCGGACTGCTAATGTGGTACCTTTGTTTAAGAAGGGAGAAAGGGATAGACCGAGTAATTAAAAGCCAGTCAGCCTAACCTCAGTGGTGGGAAAATATTCTGAAGGGATAAATCTTCACTTAGAAAGACATGGATTAATCAAGGACAGTCAACACAGATTTGTTAAGGGATGGTCGTGTCTGACTAACTTGATTGAATTTTTTTAGGAGGTAACAAGGTGGGTCAATGAGGGTTTGATGTAGTGTGTATGGATTTCAGCAAGGCTTTTGAAAAGGTCCCTCATGGCAAACTGTTCACGAAAGTAAAAGCCCATGGCATCCAGAGCAATGTGGCAAGTTGGATCCAAACTTGGCTCAAAGACAGGAAGCAGAGGGTAATGCTTGATAGTTGCTTTTGTGACTGGAAGGCTATTTCCAGGAGATGCTCAGGGCTCAGTACTCGATTCCTTGCATTTTGTGGTATACATCAATGTAGACTTGAATGTCGGTGGTATGATTAAGAAGTTTGCAGATGATTCTAAAATCGGCAATGTGGTTGATAATGAAGAAAATAGCTTTAGACTGCAAGAAGATATCAATCAATTGGTCAGAATCGTGGCAAATGGAATTTAATCCGGATAATGTGAGGTAATGCATTTGGAGAGGGCTAACAAGGAAAGAGAATACACATTAAGTGGTGGGAAACTGAGAAGTGCAGAGGAACAAAGGGACATTGGTGTGCATGTCCACAGATCCCTGACCAGGTATATAAGGTGGTGAAGAAGGCGTACGGAATGCTGGCCTTTATTAGCCAAGGCATAGAATACAAGAGCTGGGAGGTTATGCTTGAACTGCATAAAACACTGGTTAACCTACAGCTAGAGTACTGCGTGCACTTCTGGTCACTGTATTACAGGAAAGATGTGATTGCACTGGAGAGGGTACAGAGGAGATTTACGAGGATGTTGCCGGGAGTGAAGAATCGTAGTTATGAGGACAGATTTGATAGGCTGGGTTTATTTTCCTTGGAACAGAGGATGCTGAGGGGAGACATCATTGAGGTGTATAAAATTATGAGGGGCCCAGATATAGTTGATAGAAAGGGCCTATTTCCCTTAGCAGAGGGGTCAACAACCAAGAGGCATAAATTTAGAATAATTGGTAGAAGGTTTAGAGGGGATTTGAGGGGAAATGTCTTCACCCAAAGGGTTGGGGGTGGGGGGGTCTGAAACTCACTGGCTTAAAGGATGGTGGAGGCAGAAATCCTCACCACATTTAAAAAGTACTTGGGTGTGGACTTGAAGTGCTGTAACCTGCAGGGCTACGGACCTCGAGCTGGAAAGTGGGATTAGGCTGGATAGCCTCTTGTTGGCTAAATGAGCCGAAATGGCCTCCTAACGAGCTGTAAATTTCTATGATTCTATCACCAAAACCTCCTCGTCCTGTTGCTTCTCTTCAGTGCTATGTAGTCTGGCGATTTCTAATCATAGGATTGAACATCGGTTTACTCTTCATTCGGCATTCCTTTACAAGTTGCCCTGTTTTCTTGCAGTAGAAACACTCTGCCTTCACATAGGGACAGCTTTGAGCAATGTGTTGTCCTAGGCACTGATAGTAGACTTCATTTTACTATTACCCTGGCCAGTTGCTGAGGCTTTGGCCCAACTATCTTTTAACCTGCAGGTGAATTCACCTCAGTTGGCTGACGACTGGAAATAGTGCGAAATTCTCGGGAGTATTGGTCGGCCATATCCATCGACATAACTGTCTGACAAGCTAAATCAAAAGACAAATTAGGGGTTGCTGTGGTAAATAAACCACTCTCGAGTCTGCTGAGTCCAGCAAGTAAAGAGTTTATTCGAGCAAATGCAAGAGAGTGACCCTCAGTTGCCTGAGATACTACACTCAACAATACAGAGTTTGCAGCATACATTTATTATACACAAGTTACCGTAACTTGGGTTTTTGCTACAGTCATAAATCAGTACACACTGTTCCAACATGTATATCACATCAATGTATTTATTCAATTCTAGCAGCTGTCTTCCATTATCTTAACTCCTTCTAGCCTTGGGCCTCTCATTCCCATGGCAACCCTGCCTGACCTTCTTTCTCCCTATCTTCTTGTTCTGAACATAATAATGAGTAATTTTCCCAAGCTTCTTAATAACACTTTAGTTTCCCAAGCTTCTAAATAAGCTAGCTGTCTCTAAAGACACCTGTGGTCAAGTATCCCATTGTGCCTAGGTGAAAAACCATTACCATTTACAGCATTTATTTCAAAGATGCACTTTACTAACAATTCAAACATTGATATTATAATGTTAGCCTAACCCCACTTGTCCCACTTCAGGGGTTGTCAACAACTTTCTTCTGATGGCTTCATTTTACATCCCACAAACAAAGCTGTCACGCAATGCTTGGTCCTAAAAGTTTTCGAAATGACATTGAATGGTTAGCTTTTTTAATGCTATAATGTACTCACTGATACTCTTGTCAGTTAATTGATTTTGTATTCCAAAACAATATCTTTCAGCAATTTCCAGGGGCTCAGGACTGTAGTGCTGTTCCAACTTGGTTAGATTCTCTGTCAGTGGCATGTCCTTTGGCTTGATGGGAACAAACACATTTTTCACGGTTTCATACACCTTGGGGCCTGCTTCAATCAGAAAATAGCCCATTTTCTTTCTAGCACCACCATGTTATGGTTTTCATCATCAGGGACTTCAAAACTATTTGCAGTGAAAAACATTTCTAGCTGCTCCACATATGCTCTGAAAGTCTCTCGGTCACAATAGAACTCACCCAAGCGCCCTATTATTCCCATAGGCATGGCCATTCGGGACTCTGACAATGTCAACAGTGTGCTTGTAATTTGCCTTGGATTTTTAGTTGTGCTATAAAACAAAGAACCTCTCAAAGTCTCTCTGTTGTTTGGCTGGATAATCCACCAACAAAAATTTCAGCTAGGGAATCCGATTATCCTACTTCGTCACCAATGTGATATATTCTTTACGATATAACACACACACACATACTAGATGGCTCTCCATGATCCTTTTATTGTATACATCAATAGCTGCATTACTTCAGTAGTCTACTAGGTGGAGCAGTAGTCCACTAGGAGGAGCTCTATATTACAGTAGGGGGGTGCTAAAGGGGTGGCCAACATGGTGTCTTGAGCTGAAACATCGGTTTAACCCGTGTTTAGCCCAAGACGCCATCTTTGTAAAGGAGTTGAAGCCAGTACTAGGAATGGCCACCTGGAGGATTGTTAAACAGTTCATTGCCACTTATATGCCTGCGAGCAGTTATTAAAGAGATTACACGGCATTTTGGTGGCTAGTGCTTCAACTAGCACCCTCTCCTAACAGCGACCAGCTGTTTGGGAGTAAATATGATTTCAAGCGCTACTTAAGGGGATACTCACCACTTCATGGTCATTGTTGCTGGAGTTATGAAGAGGATCTCTGAAAAACATCGGGAGTATTTCTGGGACACATTGTTAAGACTTCACCAACACTCATAACATGCATATGCTTCACTTCACCCTCACATACTTAGCATGTCCACATCTCATAGCTTGCACACTCTGCCAGTAATTCAACCATGACAGTCACATCACCCAAACATATTGCACCACACTCACAGATACTTCCCTCTCTCTTACAGGAGAAGGTGGCTCACAATTGAAGGCAGTAGGAACAAACTGGAGGGACAGAGGAGCAGCTGCATGCTCTAACCCCCATGGAGGAGATGGTGCTTGCTATTATCAGAACAGTCATTGCTAAGACCGTGGCCAGCAACAGGGCTGAAAACATTGAAGATGATGCATCCACATACCTAACCCTCCTGCTCAATTCCCACAATCTCTTCTGACTTACAAATTGCAAATGGTGTAAGCATGCACCTCTTATTACCCCCACTCCCCTCAGCACAACCTTGCCCTTGTGCCTTTTCCTTTCAGACACCCAAAGAGTGCAACCTGGCCAGGCAGCGAAGGAAGACCAAGAAGATAGTGATGATGAAAACACACTGTCACTTGATTTCACACTCACAGCCAGGGGGACTTGTTGACAGAATTAAATATCATACAGTCACATAGAATACAATGGTCACTCATGGTGACTTGATGTCAGCAGCTAGTGAAATGTCATCATGTGCATAATGGTAACTTAAAACATTCTTATCATAACAGTTCTAATTCATGTTTTTACTCTCCCACAGGCCCATCAAGTGCCCCCCCCCCCCCCCACTGTCGAGCCAGAAGAGAAAGTCAACCCATTAGAGGCCAGGGTCAATGAGGGTGCACCGTTACACAACCCAGGCACACCCAGCACCTGGGGGAGTCCTACCCGAGATAGAGTATTGGTGTCAGCTGGTGTCTCACAGATCAGCTGTTAGCAACAGCAGATGGTGGAGACAGGGACAGCAGTGGAAAGTCCTCGTCAGAGGATACACGATGCGCCAAGCAGTGGTCAGCTGGACGCAAATGCTGAACCTCTGGTGCCATCGACAAAAAAGATCATTCTTGAGGAGCAGCAAAAAATGTGGGAGGCTTTGACAGCTTTTCCAGCTGTGATGTGCTCGATCGTAGGGAGAATGGAGGAGTCCATCTCGAACATGAGCAGCACGATATTGCAGGTGATGGCTACGATGTGCTTTTCCATGGAAAGGATGGCCACCTGCAAGTAGCAAATGTGCCAATCGAACGAGTGCATCATCACCATAGGCGGTCCCTCGAAACGAGGATGACTTGCTTCCACGCCAAAAAAGGGATGAGTTCACAGGTGGTTCAATGAAGGATCTAATATTCCAAGTCCTGAACTACATCCTGAAGGGTAGAAGAGGCCTGTGCATGGATTTTTTTAATGTGTGGTGGCCGTTGCACCCCAGCCACCACACGGGCTTGACAGAGCTAGGTTTTGGTCCCATGACAAGGGTTAACCAAGACTACTGGAAACCTGCTCTGCTGCATGGACCTAGTGCGCGCACATATCACAGTGTGAGCTGACCGGTGCTGCCCCTGGGCCCTTTGAGTGCATGCTTGCTGTGAACAACAGCTTGCAGACTCTGATTGCAGCCGTATCCAGGATGGATAGAAATCCCACTGCAGCAAAGTGCTCTCCAGCTCCTTGCTAGTAGGGAACTGCAGGTGGCCCATGAGAGGCATAATGGTGAGCGGGTGCATGGAAGTGAGGGGTCTGCTCAAAGTGCTCCCACTTCTCCCCATCGCCCCTCCTCAGTCAGAGCCCCACATGCTGCCTCAGATCCCAAGGGCCGAGTCTGCCCCTACACAGTTGCAGGAGGAACAGTCTTTGGCCGACCCACAGGACGTCCGTCAAAAGTGTCTAATTAGTCAGAGCAGGGAAGTGAGCAGCCTGCCTCTACCTGTGCTGAAGCCACAGGGGTTGCACCTTGTAGAAGTAGTAATAAAAGAAAAAGAACACAATTGTAGATGTCATGTATCTCACACTACTGTATATAACTGTATCTTATCATGCTATACATGACTGTAACTAGATATGACCTGTAACCACAAGCATACTTTACCACCAGGGGTGCACTTGCAGGAGACACTGCATACCTGTTCCACACAGGTATATAAAGGCAGGTCTCAGGCAAGTGTGGCACTCGAGAGCTGTGAAATAAAGGTGCAGGTCCAGAGTGAAGTCAAGGTCTTCAGCATGTGCCTTGTGTGAGTCTGTACTGCAGGGTCAGGACTTTACAGTGGCGACGAGGATGGGATCACAGAATCCACAGAATGGCTACCAACGGCTCAGATGAGAAATACAATGCTGGAGGCAATTGGGAGGACTTTATAGAATGGGTTCAGCAAAGCTTTGTAACCAAAGACTGGTTAGGCGACGATAAGGCAGACAAGAGAAGAGCCCATCTCTTGACCAGCTGTGGCTCGAAAACATACACCTTAATGAAGGACCTGCTGGCACCCGAGAAACCAGCAAGCAAGTCGTTTGAGGAGTTGAGCACACTGATGAGAGACCACCTGAAGCCAGTGAGTAGCCAACACATGGCCAGACACAGGTTCTACAACTACAGATGCTGTGTGGGCCAGCGCATACCCGACTTTGTGGCGGAACTTCGGAGGCTGGCTAGTTTATGTGAGTTCTCCGATGAACTAAGGCGAGAAGCACTGAGAGACTTTTTTATTGAAGGAATAGGCCATGCAGGCATATTCTGAAAGCTTATAGAGACCAAGAACTTGACCCTAGAGGCAGCAGCACTGGTCGCACAGACATTCTTGGCAGGAGAAGAAGAAACGAGGTTGATCTACACTGCGGGTACGACAACTAACAAAACATTGGAACAAGGGGTTCACAGCGTGAAACAAGCCGCTACCCCACACACAGACAAAGGCAGGAGAGCAGGCCTTCAACAGCAGGCAGTGGCGCCAGAAGCCATCAAGGGCCACAGGAACGGCCGTTCACACTCATCAACCCACAATGCGAGCAATCAGCTACAGACTGAGAGAAGCTCAAGAGAGATCAGCCAGACGCAGCTCATCCTTCGGAAACAATGGAAGCGGTCTGTGCTGGAGATGTGGGGGAAGGCACTCAACAAGAGGGTGTCGATTTTAGCATGCTGTTTGCAGAAACTGCAACTATACAGGGCATCTGGCTCGCATGTGCAGTAAAACAGCAGCTCGGCTGGTATATGAATCGGAAGGGTCGGAAAGCGGACCAGAAGATGGTGGGGACAGTGCCCGGGACGCCAAGGTACAGCGGGTCAAAACGATCAATGTCCACTGTTCTTACAACAAGATGCCTCCAATAATGATGAGGGTCCGACTCAACGGGATACTCGTCAACATGGAACTGGACACGGGAGCTCGTCAATCTCTAATGAGCATCCAACAATTTGAACAGCTGTGGCCACACAAAAGCAACAGACCAAAACTCACAAGGATCGACACCAAACTAAGGACCTATACCAAAGAAATCGTCCCAGTTCTTGGCAGCGCCATGCTCTCAGTCACACACAAAGGGACAGTGAACCGACTTCTCCTGTGCATTGTCCCCGGAGATTTCCCAGCACTGTTGGGGAGAAGCTAGCTGGCAAAACTAAATTGGAAATGGGATGATGTTCATGCCATGTCGTCAGAGGAACGGACCTCCTGCTCAACAGTTCTAAGTCGTTTTGAACATCTCTTTCAGCCAGGTGTGGGCACCTTCAAAGGGGCTAAAGTCAAAATCTACATCACACAGGATGCCAGACTAGTCCATCACAAGGCTAGAGCTGTGCCTTATGTGATGAGGGAAAAGATTGAACACGAACTGGACCGGCTTCTGCGGGAAGGCATTATCTCACCCATGGAATTTAGCAACTGGGCAAGTCCCATTGTCCCCGTCATGAAGCCTGATGGATCCGTACGAATCTGTGGGGATTACAAGTCTACCATAAACAGAGTCTCCCTACAGGACTAATACCCGCTGCCCAGAGTGGAGGACCTATTTGCCACATTGACTGGTGGAAAACTTTTCTCAAAACTAGATCTCACATCTGCGTATATGACGCAAGAACTGAACGAAGAGTCCAAGCTACTCACCGCCATCAACACACATCGAGGCCTTTTTATGTACAATCGATGCCCATTCGGCATCAGGTCGACAGCTGCTATATTCCAGCGCAACATGGAAAGTCTGCTCAAGTCCATCTCGGGGACAGTTGTGTTTCAAGATGACTTACTCATCACGGGCAGGGACACCGACTCTCATCTCCACAATTTGGAGGAAGTATTAAGTCGATTGATCGGGTAGGCCTAAGAGTTAAGAAATCCAAGTGTCTTTTCTCGCGCCCGAGGTTGAATTTTTGGGCTGAAGGATTGCACAACAGAATCCAAAACCGAAGCAATTCATCTGGCACCCAGGCCCCGGAATGTCTCGGAACTGCGCGCCTTTCTCGGGCTACTCAATTACTTTGGGAACTTTATGCAGAACTTGAGCACGCTGCTGGAGCCTCTCCATGTGCTACTCAGAAAGGGGTGCAATTGGTTTTGTGGGGACACCCAAGAACGCGCCTTCAATAAGGCATGCAACCTTCTATGTTCCAACAGTGTCTTAGCTTTTTTTGACCCAGGTAAAAAGCTAGTTCTTACATGTGATGCGTCAGCGTACGGGGTCGGGTGCGTTTTACAGCATGTCAATGATGCGGGTAAATTACAACCCATTGCTTATGCCTCCAGGTCACTTTCGCGGGCGGAGCGCGGGTAAGGTATGGTTGAGACGGAGGTGCTCGCGTGCGTGTACAGTGTAAAAAAGATGCACCAATACCTTTTCGGGGCCAAGTTCGCATTAGAAACTGACCACAAACCCCTCATGTCCCTGCTATCTGAGTGCAAAGCAATAAACGGCAACGCCTCGGCGCGCATTCAGCGGTGGGCACTCATGCTGGCGTCTTACGACTACACAATAAGGCACAGACCAGGCACAGACAACTGTGCCGACGCGCTTAGCAGGCTACCCCTGGCGACCACGGAAGGGTCCGTCGAACAGGACTGCGAGATGGTCATGGCAATCAATGCCTTTGAATCCACAGGTTCGCCCATGACGGCTCGCCAAATCAGAGCCTGGATGACCAGCGATCCCACGTTATCCTTAGTCAAAAGATGTGTTTTAACTGGTGACTGGGCAGAGGGTCACGATGCCTGCCCCGAGGAGATCAAAACCTTCCATAGGCGCATGCATGAACTCTCACTACAGGCAGACTGCCTGATGTGGGGCAGCCGAGTAGTTATGCCCTTGCAAGGCAGAGAGGCGTTTGTCCGGGAGCTCCACTGCGAGCACCCGGGGATCGTCCTTATGAAGGCCATAGCCAGATCCCACGTCTGGTGGCCTGGCATTGACGCGAACTTGGAGCTCTGAGTCCGTCGGTGCACTACTTGTGCCCAACTCAGTAATGCCCCCAGGGAGGCCCCCATAAGCCCCTGGCCCTGGCCCACCAAACCGTGGTCGCGGGTGCATGTAGACTATGTGGGCCCATTCATGGGCAAAATGTTCCTCGTAGTCGTCGAAGCATTTTCAAAGTGGATCGAGTGCACCATTTTAAACTCGAGCACCACCTCCACCACTGTGGAGAGCCTTAGAACCATGTTTGCAACGCATGGAATTCCTGACATATTGGTCAGTGATAATGGTCCGTGCTTCACCAGCGCAGAATTTCAAGATTTTATAGTTGACCACGGCATAAATCATGTTAAGATGGCACCGTTCAAGCCAGCCTCCAATGATCAGGCGGAGCGAGCAGTGCAAATCGTTGATCAAGGCATGCTAAAAATCCAAGGTCCAACGCTGCAGAGCGACTGCTGCTGGCATACAGATCTCGTCCGCATTCATTGACTGGGGTTCCCCCCGCGCAACTATTGATGAAACAGACCTTAAAGACTAGGCTCTCGTTAATCCTCCCAGACATGCATGAAATTGTTGAGGCAAAGCGCCGGAAGCTAACTGAGTACCATGACCGAAATTCGAGGGGGACGTGGAATGAGATAGGGGACAAATTGTTTGTGCTAAACTATGGCAGGGGTCCCAAATGGCTTGCAGGGACAGTGACAGGCAAGGAAGGAAACAGGCTACTGGTTGTACAAATGTACAATGGCCAAACCTGCCAGAGGCATGTAGACCAAGTAAAAAGTAGATTCACCAACAACACTGCAGAACCAGAGGCAGACTACAATGTGGAACTCACACCACACCTGGTGGACAGACAGAGGGAACAATCTGAGGAAAGGGCAGTCTCAACAGACAGCCCAGGCGAGATACCAACAATCATACTGAACAAAACAGACAGCCCAGGCGAGATACCAGCAATCACACCGAAAGAAAAACAAGCACCAAGGCAAACAACTGAACCACAACTAAGACGCTCCACGCGAGAGCGTAGACCACCTGAGAGACTGAATGTATAAAGACAGTAAGACCTTGGGGGAGGATGATGTCATGTATCTCACACTACTGTATATAACTCTATCTTACCATGCTCTACATGACTGTAAATAGATATGACCTGTAACCACAAGCATACTTTATCACCAGGGGTGCACTTGCAGGAGACACTGGATACCTGTTCCACACAGGTATATAAATGCAGGTCTCAGGCAAATGTGGCACTCGAGAGCTGTGTAATAAAGTTGCGTGTCCAGAGTGACCTTGACTTCAGCATGTGCCTCGTGTGAGTCTGTACTGCAGGGACAGGACTTTACAGTAGTTGCACAAGGAGATGTACATGGGTATGTTATAAAATGTTAGAGCGTTAAGTTTCTGTTGAAGTTATGAGCCACGTAAATATATTTATTTGCACCACTTTCCCATTTTTGCCATGTCTTCAATGGATAGCCCTTGTCTACAAGCAGCCAGCCGATAAATCTGGTCGGAGGTGCGAAGAGCTGAGGAAGGGTGGACTGGCGCAGGACAAAAGAGTCATAACAGCTGCCAGGGAATCTGGCACACACATGCATAATAATCTTTTTATGGTTGCAGACGAGCTGCACATTGAGGAAGTGGAAGCATTTCCAGTTCACAAACACTCCTGGGTGATGTGAAGGTGCCTTCCTGGCCACATGGGTGCAGTCGATGATGCTTTGCACCTGTGGAAAGCCAGCCAGAGTCGCAAATCGGAGCACTCGCTCAGTCTGATTTGTTTCATCAGTGGCAAAGTGCACATAAGTGTCTGACTTGTCAAATGTGCTAATTCCGGACTGTCAAACAGGCTAATCATATTAACTCGGCATCCTTTCATCGCCTTTTTTCATCCTTTGGCCACAATAATCCTGTACCCGCCATCTCGCCCTGCTCACCCTCCTGTCCTTCTCTCCTGCAGCAATTGGTACTGCTCTGCCTAGCCTCATATCCTCCTTGCATTACTTGTCCAGATCAAGTGGGACCCCGAGCAAGATGCCCACGACCAAGCACTAACTTTCTTCTGGTGATTCCTATAAAGTGTCCAATAAGGTGGAGTAGCATTGCACTTAGGGGTTGAAATTTGGTTTCTTATGCCACCTGTTACCGTGGAGAGGGGCGGCTAACGGGTGGCTAAGTACTTACCATTGGCACCGACTAGGTTCCTGGGCTGTCGGAAAATTTAGTTGGGCGGTGGGAGTGACCATGTGGTGATGTCATTGAGCATGCAACACCCTCTTACCACCAACGCTGGGAAATTAGGTGACTACGGTGGCTTTACCGGCAGGCATCCCTGCAGCCTAGGAAAGGTGATGGGACATTGGAGATCCGGGGTGGTAGCGTCCAGGGATCAAGGTAAGTGTTTATCTTTATTTATTTTAGCATTTAGGTATTAATGGGACCAGTGAAGAAGTGTGGGTGTGGGTGAGGGAAAATTCTTTCTTGGGGTCCTGTTCATCTACGCTCTCACCCACTCTAACTAGCTCAGAGCCCTCTCCTGGGTTCCGAATACTCCTCGCTTTGAGGCACCGAGCTTTCAGGCTTGCCTTTTTATTACACTTTGACCCTTTAGAATTTTGCTGTACATTGGCCCTTTTTGTTTTTTGCCTTGGGATTTTCTGCCCTCCACCTTTACTCATCTCCTTTCTGTCTTTTGCTTCTGTCTCCATTTTGTTTCCCTCTGTCTCCCTGCATTGGTTCCCATCCCCCTGCCATATTAGTTTAACTCCTCCCCAACAGCACTAGCAAACACTCCCCCGAGGACATTGGTTCCGGTCCTGCCCAGGTGCAGACCGTCCGGTTTGTACTGGTCCCACCTACCCCAGAACCGGTTCCAATGCCCCAGGAATTTTAATCCCTCCCTGCTGCACCACTGCTCAAGCCACGTATTCATCTGTGCTATCCTGCGATTCCTACTCTGACTGGCACGTAGCACTGGTAGCAATCCCGAGATTACTACTTTTGAGGTCCTACTTTTTAATTTAGCTCCTAGCTCCTTAAATTCGTCTCGTAGGACCTCATCCCTTTTTTTACCTATGTCGTTGGTACCAATGTGCACCACGACAACTGGCTGTTCTCCCTCCCTTTTCAGAATGTCCTGCACCAGCTCCGAGACATCCTTGACCCTTGCACCAGGGAGGCAACATACCATCCTGGAGTCTCGGTTGCGGCCGCAGAAACACCTATCTATTCCCATTACAATTGAATCCCCTATCACTATCGCTCTCCCACTCTTTTTCCTGCCCTCCTGTGCAACAGAGCCAGCCATGGTGCCATGAACTTGGCTGCTGCTGCCCTCCCCTGATGAGTCATCCCCCTCAACAGTACTCAAAGCAGTGTATCTGTTTTGCAGGGGAATGACCACAGAGGACCCCTGCACTACCTTCCTTGCACTGCTCTTCCTGTTGGTCTTCCATTCCCTATCTGGCTGTGGACCCTTCACCTGCGGTAAGACCAACTCGCTACACATGCTACTCACGTCATTCTCAGCATCGTGGATGCTCCAGAGTGAATCCACCCTCAGCTCCAAATACGCAACGTGGTCCGTCAGGAGCTGGAGGTGGACACACTTCCCGCACACGTCGTCGTCAGGGACACCAGAAGTGTCTCCGAGTTCCCACATGGTACAGGAGGAGCATATCACGTGACCGAGCTCTCCTGCCATGACTTAACCCTGAGATACACTTAATTTGGCAACAACAATGTTAACAGATTACTTACTGATATAAAAAAGAAAAAGAAAAGCTACTCACCAATCACCAGCCAATCACTTACCCCTTTGGCTGTGACGTCACCTTTTGATTCCTTTCTACTTCTTTTTTGCTTTTTCTCCCGGCTGGAGCTGTACAAGTTGGGCCTTTATAGGCCTCTCCACGCTCCCCGGACTCGCGCTGCTTGAACTGCTGCTCCTCCTCCGACGTTGGGCCTTTTTAGGCCTCTTCACGCACCCTGGACTCGCGCTGCTCGAACTGCACAATGTACGAGGTTGCAGCCCCTATTCCATTATTTGGAAGGTCTGGTCCTCAAATTTTGGTTGCACTTCAGTCCCACACTCCTGATCTTTGGGCACCCTGTGTGGAAGTGAACGGGCAGGTCGGAAGGCCTCCTCACAGGCCTGCTCCTAGGCACGGCCAAGAGAGCCATCCGCTGGTCCAGGCAGCGGGCGGTCGAGGGGGTCGTGCAGCTCGACTGCCTGCCTCTTTTCCGTGGTTACATCCGAGCCAGGGTGTCCCTGGAGATGGAACACGCGGTATCCACCGGTGCGCTCGTGGCCTTCCGCGAGAGGTGGACGCCGGAGGGACTGGATTGCATCATCACTCCCGGCAACCAAATGTTATTTTTATTTTATGTCTAAATGTTAATTTGTTTAATTTTCCAGTTTTAGTGCCCCGCCCCCCTTTTAGCCAGGGGGCACTTGTATAATTTGTGTTTCAGTGCCCTCATAAGTAACAAAACAAAAAACAGCAGGGGGCACTTGAAAAGTTTTTGGAGTGTCCCCTCCACCTTTAATCAGGGGGCACTTGATTACTGATCACAACTTTAAAATAGTTGTAGAGCTGTTGACCGGAGGAGGCGGGTATCCCCAATGGAGTGTTCTCTATGTGGGAGTCCTCCCTTTATTTATTGGGGACTTGGCCTGGATAATGTTGCATGCAGCAGTCCTGCGCAATAAGTTTTTAAGTCGGTTCACGGACTCCCAGGCCGCCTGTAATTTCTGTGCTCTAGAGGAGTCCGTGTTCTATGTCTATGTTGTATGTGTGAGGTTGCAGCTCCTCTTCCACGATTTGAAGGGGCTGCTCCTCAAATTCTGTTTGCACTTCAGTCCCACGCTCCTGATCTTTGGGCACCCTGTGCGGAGGGGAGCGGGCAGGTTGGAAGGCCTGCTCGTAGGACTGCTCCTGAGCATGGCCAAGGTGTCCATCAACCGGTCCAGGCAGCGGGTGGATGAGGGGGTCATTCAGCCCGACTGCCTGCCTCTCTTCCGCGGTTACATTCGAGCCAGAGTGTCACGAGAGATGGAGCACGCAGTGACCAGCGGTACACTCGCAGCTTCCGCGAGGGGTGGGCGCCGTCCAGACTGGAGCGCATCATCACCCCCGGCAACCAAATTTTAATTTGATTTAAGTTGACTGTCTAAAGTTTAATTTGTTTAATTGTGTCGGTTTTAGTGGGTGGAGCTTCCCCTTTTATATCTGAAGATTTTGGTTAGGAGTGTCTCCCACAAGTTCACCACCTAGTGGTCAGTGTTCTCACAGTGTACAACTTCGGTCAGCTTATACATGGGTTACAATGCTGGTTGAATACTTGACATCACCTCCCCCCCCAAAGTCTTCTTGGGATCACAGGTTGAGTCTCTCTGGTGGTTTACGCTCTCTTGTAGAGCGCCTGAGTTGGGGCTCCGGTTGTTGGGCGCTGGCCTGAGTGTCTGCTGTTTGCAGTGCCTCAGGCCTGTCCGGACTGTCCACAGTGACTGGGCTCTCCTCCCTTTGGTTCCTGTGTTCGGTCACCTGTGGTGGAGTGAACTCTACATTGTGTTCTTCCTCTGCTTCTTCTATGGGGTTGCTGAACCTCCTTTTTGTTTGTTCCATATGTTTGCGGCAGATTTGTCCATTGGTAGGTTTAACGACCAGAATCCTATTTCCCTCTTTGGCAACCACAGTGCCTGCGAGCCATTTGGGCCCTGCAGCATAGTTGAGGACAAAAACAGGGTCATTTACATCAATACATCGCGCCCTCGCATTCCTGTCATGGTAGTCATATTGTGACTGGCGCCTGCTCTCGACAATTTCTTTCATGGTGGGGTGTATAAGGGATAACCGGGTTTTGAGCGTCCTTTTCATTAGCAGCTCTGCGGGTGGAACCCCTGTGAGCGAGTGTGATTGGGATCCGTAGGCCAACAGGAGGCGTGATAAGCGGAATTGTAGGGAACCCCCTTGGATTCTGAGCATCCCCTGTTTGATTATCTGCACTGCTCGTTCTGTCTGGCCGTTTGAGGCCGGCTTGAATGGTGCCGTTCTAACAAGGTTAATTCCATTGCCTGCCATGAAGTCCTGGAATTCAGTGCTTGTGAAGCACGGGCTGTTGTTGCTGACCAAGATGTCCAGTAGACCGTGGGCGGCGAACATTGCCCGTAGACTTTCTACCGTGGCAGAGGATGTGCTTGAATTTAAAATGTCACACTCGATCCATTTGGAGTAGGCGTCTACCACAACCAAAAATATTTTCCCCATGAAAGGACCTGCGTAGTCCACATGGATGCATGACCAAGGCTTGGCAGGCCAGGACCAGGGGCTAAGGGGGGCTTCCCTGGGCGCATTGCCCAGCTGGGCACACGTGTTACACCTGCAAACACGAAGTTCCAGATCTGCGTCTATCCCTGGCCACCAAACGTGTGACCTGGCAATTGCCTACATCATGACAATACCCGGGTGCCCATTGTGGAGTTCTCTGATGAACACCTCTCTGCCCATCTGGGGCATGACTACGCGGTTTCCCCACAGTAGGCAATTGGCCTGAATCGAGAGTTCATCCTTGCGCCTGTGAAATGGTTTAAATTTCTCAGCGCATGCCATGTACGTGGCTGCCCAGTCCCCATTCAGGACACATTTCTTGACTAGAGACAATAGCGGGTCTCTATTTGTCCAGACTTTAATCTGACGGGCTGTCATGGGCGAGCCTTCGCTTCCGAAAGCTTCAACAGCCATGACCATCTCAGCAACATGCTCGGTAGCCCCCTCAGTGGTGGCTAGTGGGAGCCTGCTGAGTGCATCGGCGCAGTTTTCGGTGCCCGATCTGTGCCGAATTGTGTAGTCATAGGCAGCTAACGTGAGTGCCCACCTCTGTATGCGGGCCGATGCGTTTGCATTTATGGCCATGTTGTCGGCCAAAAGGGACGTCAGGGGTTTGTGATCTGTCTCCAGCTCAAATGTCCTGCCAAACAGGTACTGGTGCATTTTCTTTACCGCATATACACATGCGAGCACCTCCTTTTCTACAATCCCGTAGCCCCTTTCTGCCTGGGACAGACTTCTGGAGGCATAAGCTATCGGCTGTAACTGACCCTTGGCATTGACATGCTGCAACACACACCCGACACCATAGGATGACACATCGCACGTTAACACAAGTTTCTTACATGGGTCATATAGCGTTAACAGATTGTTGGAACATAACAAATTGCGTGCTCTATTAAAAGCCCTTTCCTGGCTGTCCCCCCAGACCCATTCGCGACCTTTGCATCGGAGCACGTGTATCGGCACTAGTCGCGTGCTCAATTTGGGAAGAAAGTTATCAAAATAGTTCAGGAGCCCCAGGAATGAACGCAGCTCTGTTGTGTTATGGGGTCTGTGTGCTCTCTGGATTGCTTCCATCTTGGACGCAGTAGGGCTGATCCCGTCTGCTGCTACCCTCATCCCCAGGAATTCTACCTCTGGAGCTAGGAAAACGCACTTCGCCTTTTTCAGTCGCAGCCCTACCTGGTCCAGTCTGCGTAGCACCTCCTCCAGTTTGTGGAGGTGTTCTTCAGTATCGTAACCCGTAATGAGGATGTCGTCCTGAAAAACCACCGTCCCTGGAATCAACTTGGAGGCTTTCCATATTTCGTTGGAAGATCGCGGCGGCCGAGCGAATCCCTAACGGACATCTGTTGTACTCAAACAACCCCTTGTGTGTCATGATGGTGGTCAGCTTCTTCGACTCACTCGCCAGCTCCTGGGTCATGTAAGCTGAGGTCAGGTCCAATTTTGAAAAAAGTTTGCCACCGGATAGCGTCGCAAAGAGGTCCTCTGCTCTCGGTAGCAGGTACTGGTCTTGGAGTGACACCCGATTGATGGTGGCCTTGTAATCGCCACATATCCTGACCGACCCATCCGCCTTGAGCACCGGCACAATCGGGCTCACCCAGTCACTGAATTCGACTGGCGAGATGATGCCTTCCCTCAGCAGGCGATCCAATTCGCCTTCTATCTTTTCCCGCATCACGTACAGCACCGCTCTGGCCTTGTGGTGTACTGGCCTGGTGTCCAGGTTTATGTGAATCACTATCTTGGCCTCCATGAAAGTGCCAATGCCGCATTGAAATAATGAGTCAAATTTGTCCAGGATCTGTGAGCATGATATTCGCTCCACAGAGGAAATTGCATTGACATCGCCCCATTTCCAGTTCATGACAGCAAGCCAACTCCTCCCCAGTCGTGCGGGACCGTCTCCTGGGACAATCCAGAGTGGCAGTCTGTTCTCCGAATCTTTGTGGTCATGACTACCGTGGCGATGCCTAGCACCAGAATAATCTGCTTTGTGTTAGTCCGTAGCTGTGCGTCAATCAGCGATAATTTTGGCCTCCTGGCCTTGGATGCCCACAACTTTTTGAACTGTTTGATACCCATCAGGGACTGGCTGGCCCCGGTGTCTAGCTCCATTGATACTGGGATGCCATTGAGGAGCACTTTCATCATTATCGGTGGCGTCCTGGTGTATGAACTGTATATGCGCTCCACATGAACTCGCTGAACTTCAGCTTCCAGCGATTTCCCCCAGAGTTCATTTCTGCAATTTCTGCAGGTATTTTGCTCATCTCTGCAAACTCCGGCTGAGTGTGTGCCTCCATGCCTCCAGCATGAGATGCTGTTTGAAACAAAAGGTCCCTTGCCAGTCGATCATCCCTGACTGCCCCTGTTATTGCCCTTGAGTGCGCCATTAACAGATGTTGATGGCCCCATTACTGGCCGCATTGTCCCTTGCAATGGCGTGAATCGCCGTTCAGCTTGCTATTGTCTCTGTCGAACTCCCCCTCTGGGTTCGACTACATGTTGGGGCATGCCCGACTGCCCTTGTCTGCCTGGAGAACTGTGTGCTGCTTTAACAATGTTGAATCTCTGTCCCAACCATTCCTTAACACAGTACCTCTCATCTGTTCTGCTAGTGGCCATGCTCGCGTGGTTTAAATCCCAGTTTCTTGTTGCCATTGATACGTCCTTGCTATACAGTATAAATGCACACGAGGCCCATGCTTGAGAGGTCAGTCTGTGACCTGTCCTTTATTTCATAGCACTCAAGTGATGGAAGTGGGTGGAGCTTCCACTTTGATATTTGAAGGTCTCGGTTAGGAGTGTCTCCCACAAGTTCACCACCTAGTGATCAGTGTTCTCACAGTGTACAAATTCGGTCAGTTTATACATAGGTTACAAAGCTGGTTGAATACATGACAGTCGGCATCCATAGCAACGGTCTTTTCCCATGTTTTAGGAGGTCAGGGTCATCAATTAATGTGCAGAAGAGGAGAGAGAGAGAGAGCAGAGCGTAAAACAAAGCTTGTGTGGGTTTGTTGTATCGGTGTTTGTGGTTTGTTTGGCTATTGTCGGAGTTTTGAAGGATTTTTCTGAGGAGTACTCATTACAAATATCACTATTTAGTTCTGTAAGAGAGAAATATCTGTCAGAAAAATATAAAAAGAATGGAAGGCATGGAGGAGGTGAGAGACTACAATGTGGAGGTGGAGAAAGCTGGAGAGGGCATTGAGGTTGGAGAACAAGTGGAGATGGGAGGTAGAAAAAGAGCGAGGAGATTCTTGGATGAGGCAAATGCTGCCCTCCTGCAGGACGTGGAGTCACATTGGGGTCAATTGACCCGGGGTGGGTGTGGGAAGCCTACCCTAAAGGTTTATCAGAAGATTTGGTCCAAAATCGCTGAGGTGGTCTCATCGGTGACGCACAAGGTGCGTGAGGACAACCAGTGCCGCAAGCGCTGGAATGATCTTGTCAGCTCCTGTAGAGTAAGCATTACATTTATTTACATTTACTTATATATTTATATAATTGGAATTGTAAGTGTAATGAGTAAATAAATTCAGATCTGATGTATTGTAATTAGACCGGTAATGTTTTACTCAAATCCTACATTTACAGTGTACGTGTTGCACATTTAGGGAGTGGAAATCCTTCGGTTCTGAAAAGCCTCTGCATCCTGAAAAGGTGCACACATCGCAATGTGCGTACAGTCTGTAAGAATTTGGCGAAAACAGACTTTTGGAAATTGCTTGGACACATTTTCTGTTACTGCAGAAAAGCAGACAGCACTGACTTGGGGCAGGTCCACACATGCCCCACAGGAATATACATCAGCTGGACGGGGATGGGTAAATGGCTGAAAGCAGGAACATCATGGTTGATTGGTTCCCATTCCATGACAAAAGGCACCTATCAGTGAGACATTAAGTAAAGTGGCCGGTGTTCTGGCCATTGAAAGACAAAGGAAAGCAATTCAATCACAGACTCATCAGAGCCAGACCCACAGGAAGAGGCCCAGTTGACATAGGAACAGGCCAAAAACTTGATTTTGCTTTTCAGTTGGACTGCCTCAGGCGAAAGAACAGTTGAACTTTTGGCGCGAGAAGAAGCTTTTTGCAAGTATAAGAGACAGTAGTTGCAGTCATCTCTCTCTCCCCTTTTCTATGCCTGCTTGCGTCGTTCGGATGGAGAGAAGAAACACCACCTATGAGCAAACAGAGCCTTGCTATTTTGATTGGGAAGCTGATCTTTAAACTAGACTTGAATACCACAGAAGATACGCCTCATCGGGAGAAGCAGCGAGTAAGCCAGAAGGGTAATTGGTGAACATTTATCCCAGCCCACACATCTTTAAGACCACCGCATAGTGTGAAAGGGTGTTGTGTGTCCCAACCAAGCCTTAGGGGTTTTAGTGGGGAGGTTTTAGCATGGATCATAAGCATACGCACATTGTGTTGGACAGATTTCAGAGGTACACTTTTGAATTCAGGCAGGGGTGTTTTAGATGTGGGTACTTCGCGTTAGGGGCCTGTTTAGATGGGCCAGACTGTGTGTTGTACTGTGTTTGTTTGGTTTACACACCAAGGTTTGTTTTTGATGGGTGCAGAATTGTGCTTTAACTTATATAAAAGCATTGTGATGGTTGAGATCGAAAGACCTATGACTGTATATTACTGTTCACGACTAAAGTTCCGGTGTCTAGAACTGTTGTACGAAGGGTAATTCGAAACCACCAAGGGCAAAACCACTTACAAGTCTACTGCTCCCTGCACCTTGGGGAAGTTTGCTATTCTGGAGAATCCTAGAGCCCTCTCAGTCTGTGCCTCCCTGGTCATAGGGAGCTGATAAAGTCCATCATGCGTGCGTAAAGGGCTTCGGTCACTTGTCGAATGCTGCAATGTGGGGAATGCTAAGATATAGGCCTGAAAGGAACCTGATGCATAGAAGGAAAGTGCCGCAGTTACCTTGAACTCAATGGACAGTGCGGTCCTGATGGTGCTGGTAGGCTGCAAATCTCTCCTAATGAGCTGGCATATCTCACTGATGACCTCTTTCCCCAAGTGCAGTCTCCTAAGGTACGTGTTATCGGACAAGTTCAGGTAAGACCGCTTTTCCCTGTAACTGCGCGGGGTGCAAGTTCTCATCCTCCTCTTCAGTCTGCCACCTCTTTGTTTGGGCACATAATGCTCTTCAATATACCTTCTCCCCTCTCTAGTCTGCAACATGTGCGTAGTCATCAAGACAGGCTGAGAAATTACAGGCCCCATTACAATAACTCTCAGTATTATACCTATTGTTCACAAACAATAAATTTACCTACTAAAACAAATAAAATAAATTCAATTCATCCACAGTATGATAAGATATTTGTTCAGATTTTCAAATCATCTTAAAATAACTCCCCATTGCATCAAAACTCTCCAGAAGTTGAAACAGCCTTTTATATGAAAAATCCTCCGATTTACAAAATGGCGTCTATACCACTGGGTTAAGGTCAGGTGAGTGCAGCTTTCTTTCAGCTTTTTTTTCGGCAAGCGATATTTTCGGCGATATGTGGGTGAGATGCCGAAAGTAACGCCCAGTGATATTATGGGCATTAGTTTAATTTATTCTGATCTTTACGGCAAAAAATAATGGGCGGGTGGTATTATTAATTCTCGGTGTTAACTATATGCTGAAAGTAACGCTGGCCAATAAGTGAGCGTTAAATGGGCATTAGTTTCTATTTTTTTATGAAATGGGCGATATCTGGGCGTTATACTTCATCTCGGTGTTAAAATGGATGTTAAGTGGGCGGTAGCGATGCAAAACTGATTGAAAGTCTAGCCCATAGTGTTGCTATGAATTCTTAAGCAAAGAACTCTTGACGCAAATACATTACAACGTTAAACCAAGGCCCCACCTGCTCTCTCAGGTGGATGTAAAATATCCCATGGCACTATTTCAAAGTGTCCTGGCCTTAATCAACATCACTAAAACAGATTACGGTTCATTATCACATGGTTGTTGCATTTCCAACATTACAACAGTGACTACATTTCAAAAGTACTTCAACCTAACTAAAGCATTTTGGGACATCATGAAGTTATGAAACGCATTTCTTTGTTTTTTTCCTTCCCTGATTATATTGTTTGCCTCCTTCAAAATTTGCTTAACATGATGATGAAATTAACTTTGTTAATTTTGGATTCATTTCTAACCTAATCACATTGGCTAATAACAGGGCTGAAAGTTGTCTTTGTGTTTAGTACTTAAATATTTGAGTGCTTAATTAGCGTGGGTGATACTCAGAATTACAGGCACTTTTATCGATCTTTAATAACAGGTTTAAAATGTCTATTGCTGACGAGGCTGTTAAGTGACTCATTTATGTGCAGAACTTGGGTATTAAATGAGTCTAAATGTTGAGCTCCCTAAACTTAGATTACTTCCTCAATTTGCACAGCAACTACAAAATCCAGAGCTAGGATATCTCTTCACCAGGCTGCAGAACAGCTGGCAGAACAGAGTAAATTGACAAGATAGCTGCACTTGGGGAAATCAAACCATTTCTTCTGTGAACAAAAACTTGCGACTCTTTTGTCAGTGCATAATTTTTTTTCCTGGCTCTTGATGTTTGAAAAGAAATGATGACACCTGCTTTAGTTTAACATGATAGTTTGGGTGGATACATTTGATAACCTTGGAGCCAAAGATAGTGTGGTTTGCAGTTGTCAGCTAGATAGTAATATTTGTGATATGGAGAGTGTTTTCAATATGACAGTATTTTTCCCAATGTAATTTGTACTATATTAAATATATATACAAATGTTATATTGTTCAGGAACAGGTTTATCCATAACATATATTAATAATATATTTAGAGCTTCTTCAAGTTGTATTTCTGGAAACAGCATGTACACCCAAAACATCAAACCTGTCTTTTCTCTTTACAGATACAGACTGGCCTGCTGTGTATTTCCACCATTCACTAATATTTCAAATAAGCATCTTTAAAACAGATAAAATGATTGCAATCAGAGGAGTGAAGACTAATTGAAGCTACATATGAAATTAATGTATAGATTCCACAAGACAAATGTATAATTTATATATCACTGGATGTTAGTTAAACGTTATATATAATTTGGGTATATTACACTTTCTAACATGCTGTAAAATAACACTTAATATCACTGCAGAATGTACCATTTGGTACAATATGTTGTGATTGTTGAGTTAGACCAAGCCTGCTTTTCTGTCTGTGTGCCAGTGTCCTCGACGCTGAAGTTTACACAAATATATTAGAGGAATTGATACTCATAGACAACACATTCGGTGATGGGAAGACTGCGGAAGACCTCACATTATAGTCAATGAGCTGAGCTATAAGGTGATCAGCCCCTGAGTTGCTAAGATGGCATTATAGTTTCTCGCTTTTGTCCCTTAGCTGCACCACTACCTCATGTCCTGCATTCCATGAACTTTACCCAGTTTACATTAACTTCCATTAGCTCAGCATTCCAGAGACTTGCTGTCTATGCGACAGGTGGGTGAGAGATCAACAGCCTTCACTCATTAACGTTATGATGGGTTTAAAATGTAGCATTAGCTGCCTGTCTCATTAAATCTGGAGGAAATGTAAAATCAAATCCAAATATGATTGTAAGACAGATAGATTTATCTATCAGGTGAGAATGACATAACAAACGTCTTTACAACTCCAGCTTGTACAAAGCGTCCTTGAGAGTCTGGACTGGTTTGGAAATGTTCCAGAAGATTGCAGCTTCAGTTTCATGACTGCAAAAGCTTCTAAAGATATGTGAAGAGAAAAAGATTAGTGAGGACAAACATAGGTCCCTTGCAGTCAGATTCAAGTGAATTTATAATGGGGAACAAAGAAATGGTGGACCAGTTGAACAAATACTTTGGTTCTGTCTTCACTAAGGAAGACACAAATAACCTTCCGGAAATACTAGGGGACTGAGGGTCTAGTGAGAAGGAAGAACTGAAAGAAATCCTTAGGAGGCGGGAAATTGTGTTAGGGAAATTGATGGGATTGAAGGCCGATAAATTCCCGGGGCGTGATAGTCTGCATCCCAGAGTACTTAAGGAAGTGGTCCTAGAAATAGTGGATGCATTGGTGATCATTTTGAACAGTCTATCGACTCTGGATCAGTTCCTAGGGACTGGAGGGTAACTAATGTAACACCACTTTTTAAGAAAGGAGTGAGAGAAAAAACAAGTAATTATAGCCTGACATCAGTAGTGGGGAAAAGGTTGGAATCAATTATTAAAGATGATATTTGGAAAGCAGTGACAGGATCAGTCCAAGTCAGCATGGATTTATGCTTGACAAATTTTCTTGAATTTTTTGAAGATGTAACTGGTAGAATGGACAAGGGAAAACCAGTGGATGTGGTGAATTTGGACTTTCAAAAGGCTTTTGACAAGGTCCCACACAAGAGATTGGTGTGCAAAATTAAAGCACATGGTATTGGGGGTAATGGTGGATAGAGAACTGGTTGGCAGACAGGAAGCAGAGAGTCAGGATAAATGGGTCCTTTTCAGAATGGCAGGCAGTGACTAGTGGTGTGCCGCAGGGCTCAGTGCTGGGACCCCAGCTATTTACGATATACATCAATGATTTAGATGAAGGAATTGAGTGTAATATCTCCAAGTTTGCAGCTGACACTAAGCTGGGTGGCGGTGTGAGTTGTGAGGAGGACGCTAAGAGGCTGCAGGGTGAGTTGGACAGGTTAGGTGAGTGGGCAAACGCATGGCAGATGCAGTATAATGTGGATAAATATGAGGTTATCCACTTTGGTGGCAAAAACACGAAGGCAGATTATCATCTGAATGGCGGCAGATTCGGAAAAGGGGAGGTGCAATGAGACCTGGGTGTCATGGTACATCAGTCAGTGAAAGTTGGCATGCAGGTACAGCAGGCGGTGAAGAAGGAAAATGGCATGTTGGCCTTCATAGCGAGGCAATTTGAGTATAGGAGCAGGGAGGTCTTGCTGCAGTTGTACAGGGCCTTGGTGCGGCCTCACCTGGAATATTGTGTTCAGTTTTGATCTCCTAATCTGAGGAAGGACGTGCTTGCTGTTGAGGGACTGCGGTGAAGGATTACCAGACTGATTCCCGGGATGGCAGGAGTGACATATGAGGAGAGACTGGATCGAATGGGCCTGTAATCACTGTAGTTTAGAAGGATGAGAGGGGATCTCATAGAAACATATAAAATTCTGATGGGACTGGACAGGTTAGGTGCTTGAAGAATGTTCCCAATGTTGGGGAAGTCCAGAACCAGGGGTCACAGTCTAAGGATAAGGGGTAAGCCATTTAGGACCGAGATGAGGAGAAACTTCTTCACCCAGAGAGTTGTTAACCTGTGGAATTCTCTACCGCAGAGATTTGTTGATGCCAGTTCATTAGATGTATGCAAGAGGGAGTTGTATATGGCCCTTACGGCTAAGGGGATCAAGGGGTATGGACAGAAAGCAGGAAAGGGTTATTGAGGTGAATGATCAGCCATGATCTCATTGAATGGTGGTGCAGGCTCAAAGGGCCGAATGGCCGACTCCTGCACCTATTTTCTATGTTTCTATGTTTAAGAAGATCACTGCCTGCTATAAAATGGAGTCTTGAACATAAAATGGAATCCTTAATACAACCTTTCTCACCAGCGCTCCTAACAGTGATGCGCATGTGAGAGTATAACTTTGTATTTAGGCTCTGATGTGAATGAAACAGTGTGAGCTTTCTGGAGGAGGTAGAAAAAGAAAACATAGAAACATTACTTTAATTTGACAGTTGAACTTCAGTGCAAAGTAAAAATGGTTTAATAATTGCTCAGTTACCACCAACCCGACAACATGCTGAGGGACTCCCACTTTTCCTGTACTAGTAATGCAATGGTTTTACTTGGACATAATTGATATTGTTCTCCTGGTACTTTAAAAAAAATAATAGAAGTGGAGGGAAGACTGTTCAAAAAATGTTTTACACAAATGCGCAACAATTTAAGAAATACACGCACATACACCCCTCACACACATGCTTTAAAGTATTTCAAGAAGTTTTATGCAAAAACACTCTCAGTCTGTCAGGCTGTAGTTGCCAGTCTTGTTCTCTTGGTAAAATCACCCACGCGATAAAGCAGAGTCAGCATGGTTTTATGAAAGGGAAATAATGTTTGACAAATTTTCTGGAGTTCTTTGAGGATATAACATGCAGGGTGGATAAGGGGACCCAGAGGATGTGGTGTATTTGGATTTCCAGAAGGCATTCAATAAGGTGCCACATAAAAAATGTTACTGCACAAGATAACAGCTCACAGGATTGGGGTAATATATTATCATGGATAGAGGACTGGCTAACTGACAGAAAACAGAGAGTCGGGATAAATGGGTTATTTTCAGGTAGGCAAACTGTAACTAGTGGGGTGCCACATGGATTGCTGCTGGGTCCTCAACTATTTACAATCTATATTAATGACTTGGATGAAGGGACCGATGTAATGTAGCCAAATTTGCTGATGATACAAAGATAGGTGGGAAAGCAAGTTGCAAGGGGATCGCAAAGAATTTACAATAGGATATAGATAGGTTGAGTGAGTGTGCAAAAATTTGGCAGACGGAGTATAATGTGGGAAAATGTGAAGTTATCCACTTTGGTAGGAAAAATAAAAAAGCAAATTATTATTTAAATGGGGAGAGATTACAAAATGCTGCGGTACAGAGGGATCTGAGGGTCCTTGTACATGAAACACAAAATGTTAGCATGCAGTTACAGCAAGTAATTAGGAAGGCAAATGAATGTTGGACTTTATTGCAAGGGGGATGGAGTATAAAAGTAGGGACGTCCTGCTACAACTGTACAGGGTATTGGTGAGACCACACCTGGAGTATTGTGTATAGTTTTAGTCTCCTTATTTAAGGAGGTAGATACTTGCATTGGAGGCAGATCAGAGAAGGTTCACGAGGTTGATTCCTGAGACGAAGGGGTTGTCTTATGAAGAAATGTTGAGCAGGTTGGGCCTATACTCATTGGAGTTTAGAAGAGGGGATCTTATTAAAATGTATAAGATTCTGAGAGGACTTGACAGGGTAGATGCAGAGAGGATGTTTCCCCTCATGGAGGAATCTAGAACTAGGGGGCAAAGTTTCAGAATAAGTGTTCACCCATTTAAAATGGAGATAAGGAGGAATTTCTTCTCTCAGAGGGTCATGAATCTTTGGAATTCTCTACCCCAGAGAGCTGTGGAGGCTGGGTCATTGAATATATTTAAGGTGGAGATAGACAGATTTTTGAATGACAGGGGAGTCAAGGGTTATGGGGAACGGGCAGGGAAGTGGAGTTGAGGCCAAGATCAGATCAGCCATGATCTTATTGAATGATGGAGCAGGCTTGAGGGGCCAAATGGCCTACACCTGTTCCTATTTCTTATTTTCTTATGTAAGACACATTTAGCACTCACTGAAAGCAATCAATAAATTGCTTTCTATCAATATCGCCATAGTTTCCCATGTTTTGTGTTTTGAAACATGAGCCTTGTCTCCTGATGTCACCGACTACTGCTGGGTATTTTCAGGTACCATCGGCAAGACTGCTGATAGAAATCACTCATTCATGCAAAGTGTAATTTAATGCCTCGAATGGTGGAGGCAAAACTCAAATCATTCTGATTGGTTTTAAGGAAAGGTAAACTAGATGAGTTGAATATCCTCCTTCAACTGTAATTATGCTTGTGAACTTTGTGATCTTTGTAGCTTGGCATAAAAGTAACAGTAGGTTCAGGTAATGGGATTAGATGCTAATTTAACAATGGGAGAATGATAACTTGTCCAATGGCAAACAAACGTGCTCTATTTTGCAATGTAAGCATATGGGGGCAAGGTTGGTGTGATTTATCTACATGCTTAACTGGATATCAGCCAAATCAGTGAGTGATATGATGGATTCCCTGAACTTCAATGGGCAAGACTAGATATTTTTCTGTCTCATTTATTTACATTGTTAAAAATGTGTTTTGTATTTTATAGCCTGAGCCACAGTCTGCTATAATTGTTATTCTAATGCTTTCTGAAGTTAAGGAGATTACATGTGGACATATCCAGTAAGTTGTAAAGTGAGAAGAGTTCTATAATTCACTCGTGGACTCCCTACAGTTTTTCAGATACTGGGCAGGTTAAAGGCACAATCTGGTTCACAGGGAGTGAAAGCTCATTCACCTGTGCGGTCTTTGGCACATGTACGTGAGGAACATAGAAACATAGCAACAAGAGTAGGCCATTCAGCATCTTGAACCTCCTCCGCCTTTCAATTAGATGATGGATGAA
Source organism: Pristiophorus japonicus (assembly GCF_044704955.1). NCBI lineage: Eukaryota > Metazoa > Chordata > Chondrichthyes > Pristiophoridae > Pristiophorus > Pristiophorus japonicus. The sequence goes on along the minus strand of NC_091981.1, from coordinate 135,578,367 downwards.
TGATTTGCGCACAAACTCCATTTACTCACCTTTATTCCATATTCTTTGATATCCTTACCTAACAAGTGAGGCAAAAGTCAAAAAATATAACATACACTGAAATAGAGCAGTCCAGCCAAAAAGCCTTTAATTGGCCTATTTTCAGAAGACTGTTGCTGCCATGTTAAACCCATATTGGAAACTGGAAAAACATTCCTATAGTTACTAACTTCATCATGTGAAAAAGATTGCTGTTTCTGGTTGTCATCTGCAAAATTATTGCATTTTGAAAAAACCTTGTCAGACTGAACATCACAAGTGAAAAGCTATTTTATGTTGTTGCTGCCAGAATGCAAAATGTGGCATGAAATCCTTTCCCACTTGGTTGGGTCCTTATAATATTGTCAGTGAGGTATCTATCACTTGTCATTTATCAAACTGAAATGCCTACAGGCAAAAACTAGAAGTGGCTCAGAGTAGTACATGCTAATCGGGTATGGTACTGCTATGTGGGGAAAGAGAGAGAGAGAGAATACTGCAAGCAAATTATAGAATGACTGCAAAGGGACTATTGCTTGGGAATAAACTGTTGAAATTCTTAATTTAAGGCCTCTTATGACAAAGCAGGTAATCGAGTCAGTGAATTGATTAAGATATAATTTCCCACTCATTAGAATCTACAACAGGCAATGAATGAACTTCTGAGGAGAATTTATAAAAACAGTTGATTCAGTGTCAGTCTGTGTTATTTATGGAGAATTACCTTGTGAGGAGGGGATAACCAGGATTAAATTTAAATGATACAGAAAAACTTCTATCTTTTCTATTTTGTTATGTACTGAGTACCTTGTTTATGTACATTATGATTGGACACGACTCTAATATTACATATTCCTTCTTAAAGGTTGTCCAATGAACTCAAATTTCATCCATTGAAATGTATTTTTAGTATTTTTGCATCATACTGTATGTAACGTAGAGTAATAACAATTGATTCAGGTACTTTCTGAGCTATACACGGCATCTAAAAAAGTGTTATCTGCCATTGTCTTAAAAGTCTTAAGTTAATTGCTGCTGTAGATTTCAGGTTAAAGGTGGAAATGCAGAGTACATCAGTCTTTATCCAAAACATTAATCTATCTTTTCTTTACTCAGGTCTACTGCACTTTCAGCATTTTCTGTTTTGCTATCACATTTCTAGAATTTGCCATTTTATTTCTTTTTATTTTATATCAAGGTCCTGTTGAAGTTTTACTATACAAGCTAAGTCTTGGAATTTTAAAAACGAGCATGTATGAACTTAAATTCATGCACTGAAGTCTTGCCTTTAACAAATTTAACTAATACCAATGTATCTTTTAAAAGGCCAATACAAGCCTATTGCTTATAACTCATTTCTCTTGACATTTACGAAGGAAGAAAATCATTATGTTTTTCATTCTTTGATGGGAGATTACTCTATTTAGGGTGCTTTTGACTCTTAGCATCAAGCTCCGAAGTCATTTTAATGGCCTAATAATTATTGATTTTCCGGTGATAATTTTGAATAAAGACACAAAGCACAGCTGCAGTTATGAGGCAAAGTTCCACTTAGCAGAAAACAGGGAGTATTCTCTTACAAATTCCATGGTTTGGTGACATGTAATTCCTCCAAAATTTTGCCACAGATGTTATATAAACACATGAACATGGAGAGACGATATTTAAATATTTTTTGCCACGATCATCACTCAATCACAACTTGCAATTGATCTGCCACTCAGTATAATTTGTAACTACGCTCCTGGAAAAGAACTGCCTCACATAAACCATAAGTCTTATTATGTTACTTAATGGTAGGGATTATAACTTATTATCTGTTTTAAAATTTAAATTATCCTACATTTATGAACTGTAAAATTCTGTAAAATTATTTATTTCACAATAAGAATTATTAGGTGCTGAATGACACAATGAGTTATATAGTAACCTTTCAGCTCTGGGGATTGGAGCATAACTTTTACTTTGTCAATAGTGTAAACGGGGCGATATCGGAACAGCCGCTGTTATACAGCTCTCCTGATTCCCGTTTCCAGTGCACGTGCAGCATTGGCAGTGACGAGGCTGGAGGTCAGGCACAGCAGGATGTTTGGCCATTTTCCCTTCCTTTATTCTTTCCACTTACTTCTCCAGCTCACACACTCGTTCCCTTGCCATTACCTCCTAACCCAGGTTCTTCTGCCCTTTTTCTATGTCATTCCAGCAACTCGGGCTCTGCGACTGTGCCGATGGAGTGGGGGGGAACCGACCTCCCGAAGAACCACCGTCACTCGCTCAAACCTTCCCAACCACCAGCACAGAGAAGGCCACCCTGGGTGGTATAGAGAGTGGCTTAGACGGGTCTGCACAGGGCGGTTCACAGCACAAGTGAGTAGCAGCAGATGCAAGTGGAAAGGACAGTCCAGGAAACAGTTCTCTGGGGGCAAGCTTGGGTTCTAGCTCTACTGGAGACAAAGGTGAACAATTTAGGCGTCCAGCCTTAAAAAGATAAATATGTTCTGCGCAACAGCAATTTTTCAATATATTGGACAGGACACAACTACCTTCATGATGCACTGCTGGTGACCACACACTAGTTGTGCATTAATGGAGTGAAAGCCCTTGCGATTCAATGAAGACAGCAGGCTCATAGTGATGTGTGTGCAGTCCATGATGCCCTAGACTTGGTCGAAGCCTGAAATCTGCATGAATTTCAGAGTCCTATACTCTTGCTTCCAATTGTCCATGGGGAACGTGATGAAGTTGTTTGCTTCGTGGCATCAGCTGCTTAATGCAGTAAAGTGATGATTAACTGATGTTGCTGATATCCTCTGTTGCAATCTGGAAGGAGCCAGAGGCAACGAAGATGCAGGTCATATTACCTTGACTGCAGCAGGCTGTGCAGTGCCAGGTTTGGCAGGGAGTTACGGGTCTTGTTGCAGGAGGTGACACAGGTCTGGGACAACCCTCCTAGAGAAGCACAATGTCCTTATACAGAGCTCCTCTGAGAAGTGCAGGTATGTACTGCTGAGCCTATATGCCCTATTAGCAGGGTAAGGACATCAGCAATCTCGATTTCTTCTCTGTGCTCTCCCTGCAGCTGCGGCTCAATTATTTCCTGCTATTACTGCTGCTCCTCTTCCTTTTCTTCCTCTAGCCAGAATGGAATGGCTAAGATGATTCCTATTTACCGACAAGAAGCACTGCGAACACCCACTTAATCTTCTTGACGATTGTCCAGCTAACGTGAGTAATAAAAAAGGCAATTATGTACGCAAAAACGACTGAGAAACACATGCACGATGTCTGCCAAATGTTTACAGTGATTTAAATTGGAGCAAATGAATAACCCTTTAAATCCTCACCAACTGGCTCATTCCTACCCCGGTAACATCCATGATTTGTGGGGGCATTTAGGAAGCAGTCGTGGCAGCTTGACTCACACAAAAATGGCATCCGGGTCCTAGTCACATCATAGGACCCCACTTTCATATACTTATTAGATTCCCACCTGTTTCTGACCATAGCGCTGGCCACCTACGTTGAGACCTGCTCGGAAATTTCAGTGGGTGAGCCATTGCTTGTTTGTGGTTTTTGTTCTGCTACCACCCATTCACAGTGAATAATGGGGCAATAGGCAGATGAATATTGGTCCACAGGGAGTTCACCTCATTGATACCTATCTTACTGAGGACATCTTCGAACCAAAAACTTCCAACAATGCTGATGTGAAGGCAAGCGCTCTACGCGGAACTTGTCCATGGCAAACGAGCCAAAGGCGGGCAGAGGTAACGTTACAAGGACACCCTCAAAGCCTCCCTGATAAAGTGCGACATCCCCACTGACACATGGGAGTCCTTGGCCATAGACTGCCCTAAGTGGAGGAAGTGCATTCGGGAGGGCGCTGAGCTCCTCGAGTATCGTCACTGAGAACATGCAGGAATCAAGCGCAGGCAGCGGAAGGAGCGTGTGGCAAACCAGGCTCCCTGCCCACCCTTTCCCTCAATGACTATCTGTCCCACCTGTGACAGAAAATGTGGTTCTTGTATTGGATTGTACAGCCACCTAAGAACTCATGATAAGAGTGGAAGCAAGTCTTCCTTGATCCCGAGGGACTGCCTATGATGATGATGATAAATTAAGTGATAAGTTCAGTCTCATGCTTCTGGATTTTCTTTTATTTAATCTCGGGATGTGGGCTTTGCTGGCAAGGTTGGCATTTATTGCCCATCCATAATTGCCCTGAGAAGCTGATGGTGGACCTTCTTCGTAGAATCATGAAGTGATGCAGCACAGAAGGAGCCTAATTGGCCCATCATGCCTGTCCCAACTCTTTGCTGGAGGTATCCAATTCGTCCCATTCCCTTACTTTTTCCTCATGGCCCTGTAATCATTTTCCCATCAATATTACATTAATTCCCTTGTGAAAGTTACCATTGAATCTGCTTCCAACATCCCTTCAGGCAATTTATTCCAGATCACACAACTCGCTGTGTAAAATAATGTTTCTACATGTCCCATCTGATTCTTTAGCTAATGACCTTAAATCTGTGTCCTCTGGTTGCCAACCCTTCTGGAAAAAGTTTCTCGTTATTTGCTTTATCTGTTTAAATCACTTTTTAAAAAAGGAGGGAGAGAGAAAACAGGAAATTATAGACTGGTTAGCCTGACATCAGTGGTGAGGAAAATGTTGGAATCAATTATTAAAGATGTAATAGCAGCGCATTTGGAAAGCAGTGGCAGGATCGGTCCAAGTCAGCATGGATTTATGAAAGGGAAATTATGCTTGACAAATTTTCTAGAGTATTTTGAGGATGTAACTAATAGAGTGGACAAGGCAGAACCAGTGGATGTGCATTTGGACTTTCAAAAGGATTTGAAAAGGTCCCACACAGGAGATTAGTGTGCAAAATTAAGGCACATGGTTTTGGGGGTAATGTATTGATGTGGATGGAGAACTGCTTGGCAGACAGGAAGCAAGGAGTGGGAATAAACGGGTCCTTTTCAGAATGGCATGTAGTGACTAGTGGAGTGCCGTAGGGTTCAGTGCTGGGACCCCAGCTATTTACAATATACATTAATGATTTAGACGAAAGAATTGAATGTAATATCTCCAAGTTTGCAGATAACACTAAGCTGGGAGGCAGTGCGAGCTGCGAGGAGGATGCTAGGAGCCTGCGGAGGACTTGGACAGGCTAGGTGAGTGGGCTAATGCATGGCAGATGCAGTATAATGTGGATAAGTATGAGGTTATCCACTTTGATGGCAAAAACAGGAAGGCAGCTTATTATCTGAATGGTGACAGATTAGTAAAAGGGGAGGTGCAATGAGACCTGGGTATCATGGTACATCAGTCATTGAAGGTAGGCATGCATGTACAGCAGGCAGTAAAGAAAGCAAATGGCATGCTGGCCTTCATAGCGAGGGGATTTGTGTATAGGAACAGGGAGGTCTTACTGCAGTTGTACAGGGCCTTGGTGAGGCCACACCTGGAGTATTGTGTGCAGTTTTGGTCTCCTACTCTGAGGAAGGACATTCTTGCTATTGAGGGAGTGCAGCAAAGGTTCACCAGACTGATTCCCAGAATGGCAGGACTGACATATGAAGAAAGACTGGATCGACTAGGCTTATATTCACTGGAATTTAGAAGAATGAGAGGGAAACAGATAAAATTCTGACAGGATTAGACAGGTTAGATGCAGGAAGAATGTTCCCGATGTTGGAGAAGTCCAGAACCAGGGGTCACAGTCTAAGGATAAGGGGCAAGTCATTTAGAACCGAGATGTGGAGAAACTTGTTCACTCAGAAAATTGTGAACCTGTGGAATTCTCTACCACAGAAAGTTGTTGAGGCCAGTTCATTAGATATATTCAAAAGGGAGTTAGATGTGGCCCTTACGGCTAAAGGGATCAAGGGGTATGGAGAGAAAGCAGGAATAGAGTACTGAAGTTGCACGATCAGCCATGATCATGTTGATTGGTGGTGCAGGCTCGAAGGGCAGAATGGCCTACTCCTGCACCTATTTTCTATGTTTCTATGTCTACGTTTCTATCAAAATCCTTCATGATTTTGAACACCTCTCTCAAATCTACTCCTATCCTTCTCTGCTCTGAGGAGAACAACCCTAGCTTCTCCAGCCTCTCTACATATCTGAAGTCCCTCAACCCTGGTGCCATTCTAGTAAATCTCTTCTGCACCTTCTCTGAGGCCTTGACGTTCTTCCTAAAGTGTGGTGCCCAGAATTGAACACAATACTCCAACTGATGCCTAACTAGTGTTTTATAAAGGTTTAGCATAACATCCTTGCTTTTGTACTCCATGGGCTGAGTTTTCCTGGGTGGTAGTGGACAAGATCAATGGGAGGTCGTGTGGGGAAGTTTTTCTATTTGATAGTGGGTCAGGAACCCACTGTCAGCTCATTTCCACGCGCCCTTCCCACATGCATAGAGCCAACCCAACCTGCAGTGGTGGGGAACTCAATTAAAATCATTATGAGGTACTTTACAGGCACTTAAGAGCCTTTTCCCCCTACTTTTCAAATTTCCCTGCTTGGCCACAAGAGTCACACAGCTCAAGAACCATGTCTGTCAACCTGAGATGTGAGTTCTATGGCCATTGCTTCAGCTGATTACTTGTCAGCATGGAAACAAACCAAAATAAAAACATGTTGATTACATCACCTAACAGATTGATGGAGATTCTGTTCTACTTGAAAAGCTACTGGTAAATGTTAATTCAGAAATTCCTGAAGGGTTGTAAGTGCTACCCTGGATGGTGAGGGAAATATATTTTTCATTGGCTATTCTCGATGGCAGCTTTCCAACTCATCAGCAATTGCACCGAATTGATCTGCACTACAAAAAATTACATCTACCATTTAAATAATTGTTTTGTGTTGTTCTGATCCGGTGTTTCTCAAGGTATACTGTGATTGTCCAGTTACACATTAAATCAAGTCATCAACTAACAATTTCATTCTCATCACTCATTCCACTGGTTCAATTTGCTTTCAGTCCCTGAATATGACTAATTTAGTTTTTCAGTCTGAGACTTTAGAATAAATTTCTGCGGGGGTTTTCTCACTTGTCCGTTGTTAACTTTGATGGAAGAGCTGCAGAAATCCCAGAAACACATTGTAAGAACCACTGTTTGTCAGGGATTCCACTGCTCTTCCGCTGAACTTGCATAAGATTGTAAATCCACCTCTTTACAATTACATTTAAAATTTGCTTAATTTTTTGTCTTTCTTATACATACACATCTTTTAATTGTACCAGTTACTGATACAAAAGTCTGTAGATTTGTGACTAAACCACCAATAACTTATGAATTAATGTACTTTTATAATTATGTTCTTGATCGTTTTTGTTGATGGCATCACATTACTCAGTGATATTATTTAAATATTTCTTTGTCACTCATATATAACTTTTAAAATATTGTGCAGTAAAGATTCAGCATCCACTCTGTTAGATTAAACTTAAAATTTAATGTGGCCATGGTCCCTTTAAGGATCCCGGCTTAAAACAGGTCATGAATTACATTACCAGACCCGCTCCGTCTAATTGTGCCGGATGACCCCATTAAGATAAGTTCATTTTCTACAGCAGACACCTACGGTACTGGACCCACCAAGGTAAGGAAAATACCAGCCTAAGCCTCTGTTAATAAAGCCAAAAAGGACTAGACTTTCCACTGAAGATCACTGGGCTATCACCCATATATCGCCCAAATAGGCAGGCTATCGCCCATTTTACCTGAAAAGTGGAAAGTTGGGCCGGGACACTGCCCAAAGATCGCCGGCCCAACTTTTGGCACACAACAATTTTACATCGCAGAGGTGATCGCCCACCGCAACTTTCTCTACATTACCCACACTTCGCCGGGCTGCTCCCTGACGTCCCGAATCGCGGGAAAACTTCTTTGCAAAAAAAACTGCATGCACCGAAAGGCCGTTGCTAGGGAAGCCTTACCTTCCACATCGCTGAGGCCCATTTCACATCGCTAAGCCCAATCCACATCGCTGAGCTATCGCTGGGAAAAAAAAACTAAAGTTGTGGTCCAAAAAATGGGCAATCTTCCAGCGATCCTGGAAGCTGAAACATTGCTAAGGCTGGAACATCGCCCATTTTTTGGGCCCTAGCGATCTAAGTGGAAAGTCACGATTCCATATGCTTTTTTAACAGCCTTATATCGGAACAGCAATATATGCCCAAGACAGGATGGTGTGTAACTTGGAGGGCCACTTGGTGGTGATGTTTTTATCATGCAACTGCTGCCTTTGATTTTCCAAGTGGTGGAGGTTGCAGGTTTGAGAGGTGTTGCCATAGTCACCTTGCCAAGTTGTTGCAGTGCATCCTGTGGATAGTATGCACTGCAGCTGGATGCAGTGGATGTTTAAGCCACCTGGAAAGAACATGAAAAGCAGCTGATGATCTCAATGTCTGTTTTGGTGGGAGGACTGGAGGAGAAGTTCAATAAGACTGCTGACTCTTCAATGTACTCATGCTAAAAATATCTGCCCAGCTACCTGATGACGTTTCTATCTACCCAGAACTGTCAGTGAGAAAATCAAACCTAATGTTGTAATAAAAATGAAGGTAAAGCAAAAGCATTTATTTATGATGTCTCAAGAACATCTCAAAGCACTTTTAGTACAATGGAACTGGAGTTACTGTTATGTAGGCTGACACAGTTGTAAGAAATACATGAATAAAGCAAGTCAAAAGGAAATGTACATTAAACAATGCCACTCTCTGTTACTGCAAGATTACTGTAATTTGAAAGCCTGTCTACACTTGCAGAATTTGCCAAAATTTCAGTGCTACACTTGCAGACACAGAATGCTTTGCAATTTGCCTGCCTGTCACATAATGCAAGATGTTTTTATTCACTTCCATGTTATTTAGATTTAGAATGATCGGTAAATTACACAGCCGAAAACCCGAAATAAACATCAGTAAAATCTTCTGGAAGGATAACATTTTTCTCCATTGTTTAATTTATTTTATTTTTCCATGACGTGCCCTGCAATTTTCTCCCCTTATCTTTCTCTTCTTCTTGTAGCTTCCCTCCACAACTTCTCCCAATTGTTATTCTTTATTCATGAGGCTAGACAATGTGTGTTGATGAGCGATTGCATCATACATTTCAGTACAACTGTTCCCAACCTTGTATTGCAGAAGTTACTGGATCATTATCAGAAATAGGATTGCTCATTAATATTTCTTTTCATAAGCCAGGGTCCTGAGGCTAATTGGATCATACCAGAAAACCCTCCCTAACTGCACTCTCCCCTGACTCTGTATGGCCCAGTAACACAGCAAAAGATGCATTTAACAATTTGGCTGTTACGTTATTCATGGATTAACTGCTGATTACTAAACGTTTTTGGTGAATTCTCGGTTATCCACTATCTCCCCATATTGCTGTTTTTAGCAAGATATGTAAACCGTGCATTCTCCTGCACAAACAGGAGCAGTCCAATGAAGTGTTGGAAATCATTAACACAAATTGCATAAATATAGTTGAGACCAGAGGACTTAGTGAATTTGCCAAGTTTAATTTGGAACAAAAGCTAAATACTGCCGATGTTGGAAATCTGAAATAACAGAAAATGTTGGAAGCACTCAGCAGGTCAGGCAGCAGCTGTGCAGAGAGAAACAGAGTTAATTTTTCAGGTTGATGACCTTTCATTGACCTGAAAAGTTTAGTTTGGGGTTGCTGCTGGCTGCAAGATACTCCTGCATTGGAAGATGGTGTCGCTATGATGGTAGTAGTAAAATTAGCTGATGTAAGTTTAATACAGGTCTCAGAACCTTGCAATGTTCTCAATTATTCCAGTTTGATCAAGACAATTTATAATTAAGGGAAGTGATTTTCTGTTTCGCAACAACCTATTCATCATGTGTCATATAACACTTGCCACAAGCTGTAGGAGTATATAGCAGTTACAAGACCAAACAGGCCACATCAGAAAATAGTGCCAATCACATTTACCTACCCTATTTCCATATCCCTTTATGCCTGTTCTTTCATCCACCTATGCAATCTAATCTTGAATGTTGACCTAAGGGGAAATTTTCGCTCCATCTGCCTGGCGAAAACCAGCAGAACAGGAGTCAAATCAGGTTAAAAAGCAGAACCACAAAGGTAATAATATCTGGATTACTACCCGAGCCACGAGCAAATTTACATAGGTTAAATAAGATCAGAGAGCTAAACTCATGGCTCAAAGACTAGTGTGGGAGAAATGGGTTTTGGTTCCTGGGGCACTGACACCAGTACTGGGCTAAGAGGGAGCTGTTCCATCGGGACAGACTCTACTTGGAATGTGCTGGAGCGCGGGTCCTGGCGATCCAAATAACTAGGGCTGCAGAGAGAGCTTGAAACTAATTAGTGGGGGGGAGGGTTCAGGTGAGCAGAAACCTATAAGCTCAAAGAACAAGAGAAGGGCAATAAAGCAGGTTAGCATTGGGGGAAACGAAAACCAGAGCATGACAGGAAGGGGCAGAATCTATAAACATAAGAGTGTATCAGAAACTGGGGCCATAGCAGGACAAAATGGTATGAAAACACATTTAAAATGCACACAGTATTCATCACAAATTAGATGAGCTGTCAGCACAAATAGTTACAAATGGGTATGATCTGGTAGCCATAATAGAGACGTGGTTGCAAGATGACCAAGACTGGGAAATAAACATTCAGGGATACTTGACAATTTGGAAGGACATACAGAAAGGAAAAGGAGGTGGTGTAGCTCTGTTGATAAAGGACGGAATCACTGCAATAGTGAGAAATGATATTGGCTCAAATGATCAGGATGTTGAAACAGTTTGGGTGGAGATAAGGAATAATAAGAGGAAAAAAAATCACTGGTGGGCGTAGTCCATAGGCCCCCTAACACTAGCAACTCTGTTGGGCAGAATATAAACCAAGAAATAGTGGGGGCTTGTAAAAAGGGAACAGCAATAATCATGGGTGATTTTAACCTCCATATTGATTGGACAAATCAAATTGGTCAGGGGAGCCTTGAGGAAGAGTTCATAGAGTGCATAAGGGATGGTTGAATTTCAAATTCAGATGGAGGGTGAGAAAGTTGGATTTCAAACCAGCGTACTAAGCTTCAATAAAGGAGTCTATGAAAATATGAGGGCAGAGTTGGCTAAAACAGACTGGGAAAATAGATTAAAGTGGAGGACGGTTGATGAACAGTGGCGTACATTTAAGGAGATATTTCATAACTCTCAAGAAAAATATATTCCAGTGAGGAGGAAAGAGTTTAAAAGAAAAGATAGCCATCCGTGGCTAACTAAAGAAATAAAGGATAGTATCCAATAAAAAAACAAGGGCATACAAAGTGGCCAAAACTACTGGGAGGAAAGATGATTGGGAAGCAAAGAATGACTAAAAAAATGATTAAGAAAGGGAAGATAGACTAGGGAAGTAAACTAGCACGAAATATAAAAAGATAGCAAGAGTTTCTATAGGTATATAAAAAGGAAAAGAGTAGCTAAAGTAAATTTTGGTCCCTTAGAGAATGAGACTGGGGAATCAGTAATGGGGAACATGGAGATGGCAGAAACTCTGAACAGATATTTTGTATCAGTCTTTACGGTAGAGGACACTAAAAATATCCCAACAGTGGATAGTCAAGAGGCTATAGCGGGTGAGGTAATTTTAACAAAATCACAGTCACTAAGGAGGTGGTAATCAGTAAGATAATGGGACTAAAGGCAGATAAATCCCCTGAACCTGATGGCCTGCATCCAAGGGTCTTAAGAGAAGTAACGGCAGGGATAGTGGATGCACTGGTTGTAATTTAACAAAATTCCCTGGATTCTGGGGAGGTCCCAGCAGATTGGAAAACTGCAAATGTAACATCTCTATTTAAAAAAGGAGGCAAACAAAAAGCAGGAAACTATAGACCAGTTAGCCTGACATCTTTGGTTCAGAAAATGTTGGAGTCCATTATTAACAAAGCAGTAGCAGGACATTTGGAAAAACATAATTCAGTCAGGCAGAGTCAGCATGAAGGGGAAGTCATGTTTGACAAATTTGCTGGAATTCTTTGAGGATGTAACGAACAATGTGGATAAAGGGGAACCAGTGGATGTGTTGTATTTGGACTTCCAGAAGGCATTTGACAAGGTGCAACATAAAAGGTTACTGCACAAGATAAAAGCTCACGGGGTTGGGGGTAATATATTAGCATGGATAGAGAATTGGCTAACTAACAGAAAATGGAGAATCAGGATAAATGGTTAATTTCCGGTTGGCAACCAGTAACGAGTGGGGTGCCGCAGGGATCAATGCTGGGACCCCAACTATTTACAATCTATATGAGTGACTTGGAAGAAGGGACTGAGTGTAACATAGCCAAATTTGCTGACGATACAAAGGTGGGAGGAAAAGCAATGTGTGAGGAGGACACAAAAAACCTGCAAAAGGACATAGACATGCTAAGTGAGTGGGCAAAAATTTGGCAGATGGAGTATAATGTTGGAAAGTGTGAGATTATGCACTTTGGCAGACAAAATCAAAGAGCAAGTTATTATTTAAATGGAGAAAAATGGTAAAGTGCTGCAGTACAGCACGACCTGGGGGGTCCTGGTGCATGAAACAGAAAAGGTTAGTATGCAGGTACAGCAAGTGATCAGGAAGGCTAATGGAATCTTGGCCTTTATTGCAAAGGGGATGGAGTATAAAAGCAGGGAAGTCTTGCTACAGTTATAGAGGGTATTGATGAGGCCACACCTAGAATACTGCTGTTATGTATGTTAACTGGGTTTTATCTGCCACGGGAGGGCACGACTGTCGGACTCCTAATGGTCACTGTCAGACACGTGCAAGCTGTGTATATAATGTTGGCAGCCTTGTTGAATCCTCACTTTGAGAATAAATAAACTGGAGTAAGGTCATGCCTGAACTAGCTCACCATACTTAGCCTCATGGAGTTATTTGATACTTAACAATTGGTGACGAGTTAAAAATACAAACTTTCACGCAACCATGTCTGTTGGAATTTTGGAGAGATTCGTGGAAGGGGAAGACTGGGAGGATTTCACTGATTGCCTCGACCAGTACTTCGTAGCCAACGGATTGGAAGGAACCGATAATGCAATTAAGCGCAGGGCGGTTCTCTTCACCATTTGTGGGTCAAATATTTATGGCCTTATCAAGAATCTACTCTCACTGACTCAACCAATGGATAAGACTTACGATGAATTGTGTACGCTGGTTCGGAACCACTTTAAACCAAAGGAAAGCATCATCATGGCGAGGTATCATTTCTATACACACAATCGCTCCGAGGGCCAGGACGTGGCGGAATATGTCACCGACCTGAAACGTCTCGCTGGGCCGTGCAACTTTGGAGCTGCATTGGAGGAAATGCTGTGGGACTTTTTCGTGCTTGGCATTGGCCACGAGGTCATCCTTCGAAAGCTGCTGGCTGCTGAATCTCTAGACCTGAGCAGGGTCATCATGATCGCCCAGGCATGCATGTCCATGGACGAAAACTCAAAACAGATATCTTCCCAGCATCGAAACTCACCTGCAAGTACTGTGCATAAAATAATATCATCGGCAGGCAGAGCTGCACATAGCAGGGTCTACTCGTCCGCATTCATATGACCTGTAACTGCTCAAAGTCCGCCATCGGGGATTAATCAAATCTCGCCTTGTTGGTGTTGAGGGGGCTATCATCGGGCCCACCAATGCCAATTCAAGCAATACGTGTGCAACAATGTGGCACCTTAAGCGAATGTGTCAGCAACTGAGCAAGTGTGCTGAGACACACCACTTGGCTGAGGATGATCGATCCAGTGTGGATCAAGTGGCACAGGCAGCTCAACTCGAGGTAAAGGACGAGGACATGTATGGGGTACATTCTTTTACCAAAAGTCCTCCGATAAAGCTGGAAGTTAAATTAAATGGGGTTCCAGTATCCATTGGACACGGGTGCGAGTCAGTCAATAATGAGTCAGAGGGCTTTCGAAAAGCTGTGGGACACTAAGGCAAAAAGAACCAAACTGAGCCCAATCAATGCGAAGTTACGTACCTACACCAAAGAGCTCATACCAGTCATTGGCAGCGTGGCAGTAAAGATATCATACGATGGAGCTGTGCATGATTTATTGTTGTGAATCATTCCAGGCAATGGCCTAATGCTGTTTGGCAGGAGTTGGCTTGAGAAAATTAAATGGAACTAAAATGATGTTAAAGCCTTATCATCAGTAGATGACGCTTTGTGTGCTCAAATGCTGAGCAAGTTTCCCTCGTTGTTCGAACCAGGCAACGGCAACTTCACGGGAGCCAAGATGCAGATCCACCTCGGCCCGGATGCAAGACCCATCCATCACAAGGCTCGGGTGGTTCTGTACATGATGAGGGAGAAGGTCGAGATCGAACTGGACAGACTTCAACAGGAAGGAACCATATCACCAGTCTGGTCCAGCGAATGGGCCAGTCCAATTGTCCCGGTGTTGAAAAATGAGGGCACGGTCAGGATCTGCGGCGACTACAAGGTAACGATCAACCGAGTCTCGATACAGGATCAGTACCCTTTACCCAAGGCTGATGACCTGTTTGCAATGCTAACGGGGGGGAAGTCGTTCACCAAATTGGACCTGGCCTCCACTTACATGACACAGGTGCTGGCCGAATCTTTGAAAAAACTGACGTGCATCAACACGCACAAAGGACTGTTTATATGCCACAGATGCCCTTTCGCAATTCGCTCGGTGGCAGCAATATTTCAGAGAAACATGGAGAGTTTGCTGAAGTCCGTCCCGAGAACCATCGTGTTCCAAGATGACATCCTGATCACCGGTCGCGATGCCACTGAACACCTGCACAACCTGGAAGAGGTTCTACGTCGTCTGAACAGAATGAGACTCAGGCTAAAACGCTCCAAGTGTGTTTTCATGGCACCAGAATCGAATTCCTGAGGAGAAAGATTGCAGCAGACGACATCAGGCCTATGGACTCGAAGACAGAGGCCATCAAGAATGCACCCAGGCCCCAGAGTGTGACGGAGCTGCGTTCATTCCTGGGTCTTCTCAACTATTTCGGTAACTTTCAATCTAATTTGAGCACATTGCTGGAGCCCTTGCACATGTTGCTGAGAAAAGATAATGACTGGGTTTGAGGCAAATCTCAAGACAGAGCCTTTGAGAAAGCCAGGAACCTGCTATGTTCCAATAAATTACTGGTACGCTATGACCCATGTAAGCGGTTAGTGCTGGCCTGTGACGCTTCATTATATGGAGTCGGTTGTGTGCTCCAGCAAGCCACTGTATCAGGCAAACTCCAACCAGTTGCATATGCATCCAGAAGTCTGTCTAAGTCTGAAAGAGCTTATAGTATGGTAAAGAAAGAGGCTTTAGCATGCGTATATGGAGTTAGGAAAATGCATCAATACCTGTTTGGGCTTCGGCTTGAGCTTAAAACAAACCACAAGCTGCTCATTTCATTGTTTTCTGAGAGCAAAGGTATAAACACCAATCCTGCATCCAAAGATGGGCACTGACATTATCTGCTTATGATTATGTCATCCACCACAGACCAGGCACTGAAAACTGTGCTGATGTGCTTAACCGGCTACCATTGCCCGCAACTGGGGTGGAAATGCCGCAGCCTGCAAACTTGCTGTTGGTCATGGATGCCTTCGAGAGCGAGGGGTCAACCATCATGGCTCGCCAAATTAGGACCTGGCCAGCCAGGATCCTGTACTGTCAAGCATAAAAAGGTGTGTCCTAAATGGAAATTGGTCTGCCATTCCCAGGGAATTGCAGGATGAAATTAAGCCTTATAGCCGCTGCAAAGATGAATTGTGTATTCAGTCTGATTTTCTGTTATGGGGTAATCATATTGTTATGCCAAAAAAAAGGCAGGGAAACCTTTGTGTGGCATTTGTACAGTACCCACCCAGGCATTGTCATGATGAAGGCCATTGCCAGGTCTCATGTTTGGTGGCCCGACATTGAATTGGACTTGGAGTCATGCGTGCATCAGTGCAACACTTGCATGCAACTGAGTAACGCACCTGTGGAGGCTACGCTGAGTCTGTCGTCCTGGCCATCCAAACTGTGGTCAAGGATCCACATGGACTTTGCCGGCCCCTTTCTTGGCAAAATGTTTTTAGTAGTAGTGGAAGCTTACTCCAAATGGATTGAATGCGTAATCATGTCATCCAGCACGTCCACAGCCACTATTGAAAGCCTCCAGGCCAGGTTCACCACCCATGGCCTGCCAGACGTCCTTGTCAGCGACAACGGACCGTGTTTCACCAGTTTGGAGTTCCATGAGCTTATGGCCCGTAATGGCATCAAGCATATCAGGTCTGCCCCTTTCAAACCCACGTCTAATGGTCAAGCGGAGCGGGTTGCCCAAACCATTAAGCAGAGCCTAAAACGCGTGACTCATGGCTCCCTGCAGACCCGCTTGTCCTGCATTCTGCTCAGTTACCGGACGAGACCCCACTTGCTCACCTGGGTCCCTCCTGCCGCGCTGTTAATGAAGAGAGGCCTCAAAACCAGGCTCTCTCTTGTACACCCGGATCTCAATGATCATGTTGAAACAAGAAGGCAACGGCAGCAATGGTACCATGATCGCACGGCCTATCACGTGACATTGCTGTTCATGACTCTGTGTTTGTCCTGAATTATGGTCATGGTCCAAAATGGGTTGCTGGCACGGTTTTGGCCAAGGAGGGGTTCAGGGTGTTTGTAGTCAAACTGTTAAATGGCCAAACGTGCAAGAGGCACATCGACCAAACAAAACTGCAATTCACAGACAACCCAGAACAAACTTAAGATGACATCATCATTGACCAACCAACACACACCCAAACATCAGTTGACCCTTGTGTCATTCACAAAGATGAACCAAGCATCCCCAACAGTCCTGTCAGACCGACTGCTCCGCAATGCAGCAATGGTCCTACTAACTCACCCAAGCTTGGGTTCGAACTGAGAAGATCAACCAGGGAGCAGAAGGCCCCGACCGTCTCAACTTGTAAATACAACCTGTACCAAGGACTTTGGGGGGGAATAATGTTATGCATGTTAACTGGATTTTACCTGCCACTGGAGGGTGTGACTGTCAGAGTCCTAATGGTCACTGGCAGACACGTGCAAGCCGTGTCTATAATGTTGGCAGCCACGTTGAATCCTCACTGTGAGAATAAATAAACTGGAGTAAGGTCATGCCTAAACTAGGTCACCGTCCTTAGCCTCGTGGAGTTATTCGATACTTAACAACTGCTTACAGTTTTGGTTTCCATATTTAAGAAAGGATATACTTGCCTTGGAGGAAGTTCAGAGAAGGTTCACTAGGTTGATTCCAGAGATGAGGGGATTGACTTATGAGGAAAGGTTGAGTAGGTTGGGCCTCTACTCATTACAATTCAGTAGAATGAGAGGTGATCTTATCAAAATGTATAAGATTATGAGGCGGCTTGACAAGGCAGAGATGATGTTTCCACTGATAGGGGAGACTAGAACTAGGGGGCATAATCTTAGAATAAGGGGCCACCATTTAAAACTGAGATGAGAAGGAATTTTCTTCTCTCAGAGGGTTGTAAATCTGTGGAATTCGCTGCCTCAGAGAGCTATGGAAGCTGGGACATTGAATAAATTTAAGACAGAAATAGACGGTTTCTTAATCGATAAGGGTATAAGGGGTTATGGGGAGCGGGCAGGGAAGTGGAGCTGAGTCCATGATCAGATCAGCCATGATCTTATTGAATAGCGGAGCAGGCACAAGGGGCCGTATGGTCTACTCCTGTTCCTATTTCTTATGTTCCTATATTCCTATGTTCCTATGCTCCATTCCGCCCCGCAGAAGATCTAACTTGTTTTGCCCTGTGGCAGAGCACCCACCTGCCTCAGGCGGGAGTCTCATTAATATATGCTAATATGTGACATACATAGGATTCCAATGGCATTTTAATGGACCATTGCAGCTCCACTCAGTAAAACATCTCCGGGAAGAAGCAGAGGCCGTCAAATGTAAGTACATAAGTTTTAAACTTAGCTTTCGTGGGACAAGAAAGGACATCATCTTCAGCGGAACAGCGGCCCGGGGCACTACCGGTGGGAGTGGGTCACTGCCAGTTTTGCACCTCTGCTAACTCCTACACAATTTCGCAGGAGTTGATAGTGCCTCCTCCCCGCCGCCCCCCTGGGTGAGAAATTGTTTGTGCCCCATTAGCACACCCTGGGGGTGCTAATGGGAGGTGCAAAGGATGCACATTTCTCCACCCTACTCTCCATTTTCTCCCTTCTAACCACTTTTTCATCCAGTTTCCTATTCTCTTTCTAATTCCATACCCCTTAATTTTCTCTAATAATCTCACTTGTGATATGTTGTCACAGGTTATCCTAAAGTCCATATTGATTGCATCCATTGCATTTCCCCAATCATTCACGTATGTGAAAATTGGACGAGTTCTACAATGGATGGACGATCTACTCTTGACGTTTTACTGCCCAGGTTGTGAAAACTAAAATTTACCGCATGGTAACTTCATCTGTAATTAAATACTCTAAAAAAATTTCCCTACTACAGATGTTAAGATAACTGGCCTGCAATTAACCAGACTAGCTCTGTCTCCTTTTATTAAGAAGCGTTCTACATTGGCCACTCTCCTGTTTTCTGGCTCAGATCGATTCTCGCAGAGCCCTGAAATATCATTTCTGCAGCCTGAGCAATTACTTCCCTCATTTGTCTCAGGATCTTTGGATATATCATAGAAACATAGAAACATAGAAAATAGGTGCAGGAGTAGGCCATTCGGCCTTCGAGCCTGCACCGCCATTCAATGAGTTCATGGCTGAACATGCAACTTCAGTACCCCATTCCTGCTTTCTCACCATACCCCTTGATCCCCCAAGTAGTAAGGACGATATCTAACTCCTTGTTGATATATTTAGTGAATTGGCCTCAACAACTTTCTGTGGTAGAGAATTCCACAGGTTCACCACTCTCTGGATGAAGAAGTTTCTCCTCATAGCGGTCCTAAATGGCTTACCCCTTATCCTTAGACTGTGACCCCTGGTTCCGGACTTCCCCAACATTGGGAACCTTCTTCCTGCATCTAACCTATCGAAACCTGTCAGAATTTTAAACGTTTCTATGAGATCCCCGCTCATTCTTCTGGACTCCAGTGAATACAAGCCCAGTTGATCCAGTCTTTCTTGATATATCAGTCCCGCCATCCCGGGAATCAGTCTGGTGAACCTTCGCTGCACTCCCTCAATAGCAAGAATGTCCTTCCTCAAGTTAGGAGACCAAAACTGTACACAATACTCCAGGTGTGGCTTCACCAATGCCCTGTACAACTGTAGTAACACCTCCCTGCCCCTGTACTCAAATCCCCTTGCTATGAAGGCCAACATGCCATTAGCTTTCTTAACCGCCTGCTGTACCTGCATGCCAACCTTCAATGACTGATGTACCATGACACCCAGGTCTCGTTGCACCTTCCCTTTTCCTAATCTGTCACCATTCAGATAATAGTCTGTCTCTCTGTTTTTACCACCAAAGTGGATAACCTCACATTTATCCACATTATACTTCATCTGCCATGCATTTGCCCACTCACCTAACCTATCCAAGTCACTCTGCAGCCTCATAGCATCCTCCTCGCAGCTCACACTGCCACCCAACTTAGTGTCATCCGCAAATTTGGAGATACTACATTTAATCCCCTCGTCTAAATCATTAATGTACAATGTAAACAGCTGGGGCCCCAGCACAGAACCTTGCGGTACCCCACTAGTCACTGCCTGCCATTCTGAAAAGTATCCATTTACTCCTACTCTTTGCTTCCTGTCTGCCAAGCAGTTCTTACTAGGCCCTCTGACCCCTTTTATATCCGGAAGGTTGTTTGTGTCCTCCTTAGTGAATACCGAACCAAAGTACTTGTTCAATTGGTCTGCCATTTCTTTGTTCCCCGTTATGACTTCCCCTGATTCTGACTGTAGGGGACCTACGTTTGTCTTTACTAACCTTTTTCTCTTTACATATCTATAGAAGCTTTTGCAGTCTGTCATGTCAGGCCTGGTGCTTTGTCTTCCTTTAGCCTAACCAACTTATCTAAAGTTATCCTTTAATCCATCATAATGCCACCCACCTTACTCTCAATTCCTTTCGGAGTCACTTCCTGTTTGATAACCTTTTCTTTAGTAAAGACCAATGCCAGGTACTTATTAAATAACTCCGCCATCTATTGATCCTCATCATCAAATTGACAGTCCTCTCCTCTGAGGGTCCCATGTTCCTTTTGATATTTTTGGAATTTTTTTCCTCATACTCCCTTTCAGCTTTCCTTATCTCTCTTAATCTCCTTATTTAATTTTTCATATTCTACTTTAGTCTTTACATTATTTTATTAGTGTTATTATTGCCCTTATAGTCTTACTACAATTCTAATTGAATTCTATCCTCTTTAGTTATCCACAGTCTACGAGTAGTTTCCTTACTTTTTGATGGACTATACCTATTTTATAATGAAAACAGAAAATGCTGGAAATATTCAGCAGGTCAGGCATCCTCTATGCCTTTGTTAATAAAACAGAGAGAAACAGAGTTAATGACCGTGAATTTTCCTACCGGGTCTGGAATGAGGCGGGCGACTTCAGGTGTGGACTGGAACCCCGCTCCCGTCTTCATCCGGCTCTCTCCAAGTGATTTTACATTGATGGGGCTTGTTAAGCCCGCCCTGCGAAGTTCCCAGCCAATTAAAAGGAAGTGGGTCTGAAAATGTAATTTGATGACATCATCAGCCGGTTTCCTTAAAGTGACCATGCCCACATTCATTTTGACAGTTGCGCTGTCAGTGTTCTGCAGCACTGAGATGCTACAAACACTGACAAGCACTGCACCAAGGTGCACAGCTGCACCCAGGCACTCCCATCATTCCCTCCAGATGCTTATGGAGAGAGTAATAACACGCAGAGAGGTTCTCTTCCCTTCCAATGGGTAGAAGAGACCTCCCTAGGACACCAACACAGCCTGGTTTCACACTGTACAGGGAGGTAAAAGCAGAGATGTCATCAGGAGGACCTGGCTGCAGTGGCACAAACCTTTCCGTGATCTCAGTAGATCACAAAATGTTACTGCAAAGCCAGACTCAACTTCATCCTCCTGTATCACTCATCACATCCCAATCATTCTGCCTTGGGATCACAAATGCTACTCCTGCATATTGTTACTCACACCAACTTACCTTGCACCTCCACCCATCCCTCTCTCTCTATCTACATTATCACATTCCCATCGCACTAGCCACCCCTCACACTCACCCTCATCCTAGTGCAATCATATAAACTAAAAAAACACAAGGATAGGCATTTGAGTGTTTTAACCAATGTTCATGTACAGTTTCTGTTAATTTGTTGTCAAACTTTGAAAAGTTTATTTTCCAACATTTTGTGTTCTTGGACAGATTTGTGTGCACCTTTGGAAGTGGTTTAATGAGTTGTAGTGAATGCTGAGACATAAGGGTACCCCCTGCAATGGTGATGAATGTGAAAGGAATGACTTGGGCATTGCAGGGATGCTTTATGGTGCTGGTGTGTAGTGGTGCCAACCTGGCACATCAAGCGGAAGCCAGGGTGTACAGCATCAAGTGAAGTAAATCTGGCCATGGTGAGGCTATACTTGGCACCCAGGCAGCAATGTGGTTGGGTGCTGATGCAGCATCAGGTGATTGTGGAGAAGATTGGTGTTGTTGTTGGTGATGCTGATGTGCCTAGTGATGTTGATATTGGGGCTGATCGTGGTGGAATTCTGAGGACCAAGGATAGATATTTTCAAGGGCACCGATGCTGATGGAATAGATTGCAGCTGAAGTTGCGATGACAGAAGCGATCTGTCAATGGTGAGAGAGGTTGCTCTGAGGAGGTGACACAGGACAGAACGTTTGGACTTTGACAGCGGAACTGTCTCCCAACCCACCCTCTGGGCACCGGTAAGATTCCGGCCAATGATTCAGGTCATTGATCTATGTCAGAATGTTTTTATTTCAGATTCCTAGCATCCTCATTATTTTGCTTTTGTACCTTTGCAATCACTTTTAAAAAAAAAACACCCCACATTGATCTACAGTTCTGTCTGCCCATTTCGCATTCCACCTGACCTCAGCTAGCTAACTCCACATCTTTCTGAAATCTGCCCTAATCCAATCAGGTAATTTAGTTTGCATATTGAATTTTTCCATTTCTACTTGCATTTTAAAACTTATATTATGGTCACTATTCCCAAGGTGCTCACCCACATTTAGCTCATCGACCTGATCTATCTCATTACTCATAATCAGATCGAGCAATGCCTCTGCCTTGTAAGGTTTTTAACATACTGTTTGAGAAAGGATTGCTGCACACATTTTAGAAATTCCATTCCCTTTTCTCCATTTATTCCCTGCCTGACCCAGTTGATAAGTGGATAATTAAAATCTCACAGAACAATAATTTTGTTATTCATACTCATGTCTTAATCTGACTGCAGATTTCCTCTTCCATTTTCTTCCTACAATTTGGAGGGCGACAATACACCCCTACTAGCCTAGTTTTATCTTTCAACTTCCACCATATTGACTCTGTAACCCTTATGGACATCAATCTTCTCTGCAGCATGTAATCCTCTTTTACCCATCTCCTTTGTTATTTTCTCTCTCCCTCTGAAATATAATGCATCCTGATATATTTGTTTTCCATTCTTGCCTGATTTGCAGTCAGGTTTCTATTAATGCTATAAAGTCCAGATCTTCTTGGAAAATAATTGCTTTCAATTCCCACACTCTGCACATTTCAATACAGACATCTATACATTTTTTTAACACTACTCCTTGTCCCATGATTTTTTTTGTCTCAACTACCCTCTTCATTCTTCCCCAATTGTAACTAGTCCTTTTGATTTCATTTCTCTACTTTATATCCCTCATGCAAAGTTATCTTCTGCATAAATATTATCCGCATCTATTTCTCCCTTCACTATTTGGTGATGCTGGTTAGATTTATTTTTTTAGCTCCCCATCTGGTTTAAATATCTCTTCACTTCTCTCCTTAACCATTTTTCCAGTTCATTAGCTCCCTTTCTGTTCAGATGTAGCTCACCCTTACAGAATAGCTTTGTCCAAATAGCTATGTCTAACATAAGAATTTGGGGCGGGAGTAGGCCATTAGGCCCCTCGAGACTACTCCGCCATTTAATAAGATCATGGCTGATCTGATCTTGGCTCAGCTCCACTTCCCTGCCCGCTCCCTATAACCTTTCACTCCCTTATTGATCAGAAATCTGTCTATCTCCACCTTAAATATATTCAATGACCCCAGCCTCCACAGCTTTCTGTGGCAGAAAATTCCACAGATTTACGACTCTTTGAGAAAATAAATTCCTCCTCACCTCAGTTCTAAATGGGCAACCCCATATTCTTAAATTATGCTCCCTAGTTCTGGATTCTCCCCTTTATACCCTAATAAAGTAGAATCTCTCTTCCTGGCACCAAGGGGGTCATTTTAACCCCCATGAGAGGCGGGAGAGGGGCAGGAGGGCAAGGTTTAAATTTCAAAAATCTTAACCCGATCTCAACCTACCTCCAATGCATCCATTTTAAAGGAGGTGGGTTTTGGGGATGGGGGGGGAGCAGTGACTGTGATGACTAATCTGGGTTGGGGGGGCAGTGTGTGTGGTGACTGACCTGGGTTGGTGGGGGTGGGGGGCAGTGTGTGTGGTGACTAACCTGGGTTGGGGGCGGCGGGGGGGGACAATGTGTGTGGTGACTGACCTGCTTTGGGGGGTCGGTCAGTGTTTATGGTGACTAACCTGGGTTCATGGGGGGGTGTCAGTGTGTGTGGTGACTAACCTGGGTTGGGGAGGGGGCAGTGTGTGTGGTGACTGATCTGGGATGGGGGGGGGGAGCATTGTGTATGATGACTAACCTGGGTTCGTGGGGGGGGGCAGTGTGTGTGGTGACTAACCTGGGTTGGGGAGGGGGCAGTTTGTGTGGTGACTGACCTAGGTTGGTGGAGGGGCGGGCAGTGTGTGTGGTGACTAACCTGGGTTGGGGAGGGGGCAGTTTGTGTGGTGACTGACCTAGGTTGGTGGGGGGGGCAGTGTGTGTGGTGACTAACCTGGGTTGGGGAGGGGGCAGTTTGTGTGGTGACTGACCTAGGTTGGTGGGGGGGCGGGCAGTGTGTGTGGTGACTGACCTGGGTTGGTGGGGGGCAGTGTGTGTGGTAACTGACCTGGGTTGGTGGGGGGCAGTGTGTGTGGTAACTAACCTGGGTTCGTGGGGGGGGCAGTGTGTGTGGTGACTAACCTGGGTTGGGGGCGGGGGGGGGCGGCAGTGTGTGTGGTGACTAACCTGGTTTGGGGGGGGGGTGCAGTGTGTGTGGTGACTAACCTGGGTCGGGGTGGGGGTGGTGTGTGGTGACTAAACTGCTCTCGAGAGGTGGGGCGGTTATTTAAATATGTTAATGAGGTTGCATGCCTCAAATTTCAATAGCCTTCCAGATTTAAGGGCTGCAGGTTCGGGTTTTCCAGGGCTCAAGAAACCTGACAGCTGAAGGGAGGCGTGAAGGGCCGGATCCATCAGCTGTGCCTTTCCAGCACCACCTTTGGGCTAGGAAGAGCAGGAGTGCTTCCCCCTAGTCCCATCAAGCAAACCTGCTACAATCCATGTTCCGATCTCCCCCTTGACCTACGATCTCCCCCCACATCCCCCAACCTGTGCTTCGATTGCCCCTTTGACCCACGCTCGATTGCACTGCCCGCCTGACCAATGCCCAGCCAAAGTTAAAATTGGCCCTAATGATTTCAACTAACATCAAAATCTTCCAGGAGAAGTAAACGTATCCTTGCTGCAGTTTAATAATTTGCCAACAGAAGCTTTTGTAGTCAACTTTGATAACGCAGCAACATTTTAATAGAATTGCACATTTACTTCTATACCAGAAAAAATAATTTGAAATGACAGACAACAAACTAAGGTCAAGAGTAATAATTTCAGTACTTGCATGTTTTATATAGATGTGAAGCTACAAGTGATTTGCCTTCTACTGTGCATGGGACAGGGTGATAAATAAATAAATAAGATGATCTCGATTAGATTATGCTTGTTACCTACAATCATGTGATAAAATTGAAAATAAATAGTGCAGCAGCAGTGATGGTGACCTCTGAATCATTTTCATACCACTCTTCAGTTTTCATGAGATCAGACTAAGCCATGGAATTGTTATGGTGAATGTAGTCATCAGAACGGTAGAGCAGCATGCCACGGCGCGGTCCCGGCCTACAAGACCATCAGCAGGCCGGGGCCATCAGAGGGAACAGCGTGCAGCGTCATACCACTGCAAGAGGGCGATGGCTGCGAAGTCAGGTCGCTGATTGCAGTGTGGGCAGGCACAGCAGGAGGGGCGAAGGAGCACAAGAGTTTGTAGATGGAAGTGACCGGGGCCCAGGAGAGGCGTGAGTCTCGGGCCCAGAAGGGGCAAGGGCCCAGGGGCAGCATGGACCAGCCCACATTGCTATATGTGTGCGCGCTCGGTCCGTGCAGCAGAGCTGGTCTCCGGTCGTCTGGGGTAACGCTTGCCACTGGACCAAGAGCTAGCTCTGTCAAGCCCATGTGGTGGCTGATGTGCAACGGCTACCACACGTTAAAAAAATCCAAGCACAGGTATCTTCCACCCTCCAAGATGTAGTTCTGGATCTGGAATATTAGGCCCTCCATTGAAACATCCCTTTTTGGCGTGGAAGCAAGTCATCCTCGTTTCAAGGGACTGCCTATGATGATGAGAGCTGGAGTTTTATAGTTATGATATGATTTTGATAGTTATCAGCTCTGAGTCTTTGATGGAGATGGTGTGGAGATGAGCTGCAAGACTGATTCCTAGTGTTAGCGGACTCAGTTAGATGAAAATATAGAAAATGCATCGGCTATTCACCCCTGAAAGGTGGTAATGAGGATGAGATCCCACAGAGTGATACTGGAGGGGTTTCTTCTCTTTAAGGCAGTGATGTGGAGATTAAAATAATTAACCTCGACACAGTCGGTTAGGAATCGAATACAAGTATGTTTAGTTTACTTGCAAGGGAGAAAACAGGCTGCAAGCCAGTACCTACTGAACTCGCCTTACCCGTTTCTTCATGAACAAAGAACACACGGGGTTTTTATACAGTTACTTGGCCTATAATGGCCGGACATTCAATACATGAGACGTACATTGATTCGAATGGTCAAAACCCTTGTCACTCAAAGCAAAGGTACGATACTACCCACGCTTGTCCCCTATGAGTGATAAATCACATTGGAATGTTACCTTACCTCTCTCGCGCCTTGTTATGAGTTGTGAAAGGGAAATCATGCTTGACAAATCTTCTGGAATTTTTTGAGGATGTTTCCAGTAGAGTGGATAAGGGAGAACCAGTTGATGTGGTATATTTGGACTTTCAGAAGGCGTTCGACAAGGTCCCACACAAGAGATTGATGTGCAAAGTTAGAGCACATGGGATTGGGGGTAGTGTACTGACATGGATTGAGAACTGGTTGTCAGACAGGAAGCAAAGAGTAGGAGTAAATGGGTACTTTTCAGAATGGCAGGCAGTGACTAGTGGGGTACCACAAGGTTCTGTGCTGGGGCCCCAGCTGTTTACACTGTACATTAATGATTTAGACGAGGGGATTAAATGTAGTATCTCCAAATTTGCGGATGACACTAAGTTGGGTGGCAGTGTGAGCTGCGAGGAGGATGCTGTGAGGCTGCAGAGCGACTTGGATAGGTTAGGTGAGTGGGCAAATGCATGGCAGATGAAGTATAATGTGGATAAATGTGAGGTTATCCACTTTGGTGGTAAAAACAGAGAGACAGACTATTATCTGAATGGTGACAGAGTAGGAAAAGGGAAGGTGCAAAGAGACCTGGGTGTCATGGTACATCAGTCATTGAAGGTTGGCATGCAGGTGCAGCAGGCGGTTAAGAAAGCAAATGGCATGTTGGCCTTCATAGCAAGGGGATTTGAGTACATGGGCAGGGAGGTGTTGCTACAGTTGTACAGGGCATTGGTGAGGCCACACCTGGAGTATTGTGTACAGTTTTGGTCTCCTAACCTGAGGAAGGACATTCTTGCGATTGAGGGAGTGCAGCGAAGGTTCACTAGACTGATTCCCGGGATGGCGGGACTGACCTATCAAGAAAGACTGGATCAACTGGGCTTGTATTCACTGGAGTTCAGAAGAATGAGAGGGGACCTCATAGAAACATTTAAAATTCTGACGGGGTTAGACAGGTTAGATGCAGGAAGAATGTTCCCAATGTTGGGGAAGTCCAGAACCAGAGGTCACAGTCTAAGGATAAGGGGTAAGCCATTTAGGACCGAGATGCGGAGGAACTTTTTCACCCAGAGAGTGGTGAACCTGTGGAATTCTCTACCACAGAAAGTTGTTGAGGCCAATTCACTAAATATATTCAAAAAGGAGTTAGATGAGGTCCTTACTACTAGGGGGATCAAGGGGTATGGCGAGAAAGCAGGAATGGGGTACTGAAGTTGAATGTTCAGCCATGAACTCATTGAATGGCGGTGCAGGCTAGAAGGGCCGAATGGCCTACTCCTGCACCTATTTTCTATGTTTCTATGTTTCTATACCAGATGTGACCTTTGCTTTTCTAAGACCAGGTCCCTCACCCATCCTGTTATTTCAGGCGAGTGGTGCCTATTTTGTCACTGCAACTGGAGATAACTCACAGCCTGTCCTGCTGCATCAGCTGTGTAGCTGTTGCCACCCTGTCCTTTGCACATTCACATTTAACCCTTTATCCATGTCTGACTATTGTCCCACTTCAAGCAGCGTACCAGCAGGGCAGGACTTCTGCCCACCTCTCCATATTAATCCCTGCCCACGACTCATTTGCCTGGGTTGGAGAAGATGGTCATTTTTATTGCTGCTAGCTAACAAATGACTAGATTTATTGTCCACAAATTTCCCCAGCCGCTTAGAGCAGCATAGTTAGATGTGGTGCGCCGACTTCCTGGGGGAAATAAAGCACCAAAAATCTACCTTTGAATTTGGCCACTCCCTCGTCGTCCGGATCCATCGGCATCATGCAACAGAGACTGCCGGGGGGGTGGGGGGGCTTGAGCCCAGCGTGTTGTGTAGTGCTGACAGGGGCACACATGACCGCTTGAGCGTGCACGCATGCACAATGGACGGTTCAGTATGCGCGCATGCGCAATGTAACAGGATGCTTGGCAATCGGTCAATTAAAGGGAGAGCATCCTCAGAATAATTGGTTATGGAGCATATATAAAGGTGAGGTCTGAATATTGATTTTTGTGTGGCTGAGGGAGTGGAAAGTAGTGCTGGATAGGTGTAAGAAAGGTGCAAGTGTGATCTTTAAACATTACCTGCGTTTGAGTCCAATAGACGAATGGCGTAAGGGCGTGCAAGACGAACCAAGAATTTCCTCCATGAGGAAGTGGAGAAATTAGTGACTATAATTGAGGAGAAATGGCTGGAGCTGGATATCAGCAAGAGTGGTCTGTCAAAGGTCTCGCCCAAGGAAATGAGAAAAAGATGGAACCTCGTTGCAGAAGAATTCTCCGCTGGGGTCAACACCGCACGATCTGAAAGCCAATGCAAGAAGAAATGGCAGGACACTGGTCAAGTAGTGTGTGTAAGTAATACCTTCAGCTTTAAATTGAATTGCAGTGGAAAATGTGAGCATCTGTATGTGCCCCGCCCTTCAGAAGCGCACCATGTCTGACAATTAATATTTTCAGCTTTGCAGAAGAAATTGGCCCACAACAAGAGGGAGAGAACTAGAACAGGAGGAGGTCCACCAAATCTGCACCAACAGACACCCCAGGAGCAGAGGGTTTCTGCCTTGCTGACTCGCACCGGCAGAAAAAGAATCAGCTCTGCACAAGCTGGACCCACACGCGAGGGTGAGGGTGAGTCATTAAAATGCATAGTCACCCTTCAAATCAACATGCGGACTGGCCTGCTACACATAAGACTACACATGCCACCCATCCTGCATCTTCCTGTGCTGCTAACCATTTGACTGTTGTGTTATATTTTGCAGAAGAAGACGACACTCCTCAAGATCCTGAGGATCCAGATGCGTGTGCTCCAGACCAAGGCGGGTGGGGGGAGGAGGGGTCCATGGAAATGTGTGCGCAGGAGAATGCTGATCACGATATGGATCAGGACATATCACAGGGCATCACACTACCAGAACCCTCCATTAGCTCCTCGGCAACCTTTCATGGGTTCACACCTTCCGAGGTCGCGGGTCCGAGTGGCGGTCGGGAAATGCATCTTGGGACATTCAGTCGCCCACCATCCCAGCCTGCGCCTCGCACTGGAGGGGTGCCACTAGGCAGACCCATGGTAAGAGGAAGGAGAAGCCAACCAGTCTCTCCTGAGAGGCAGTTCTCAACAGAAGTTAATCAGGTTGTTTCATTGGGTGAGGAGACCAATGCCCTCACAAGATCACTCGTGGCAGCCGTCAGTAGGGTGCGTGATGAGGTCACGACACTGTCGGGTGAAATCTCTGCACTAAGACGGGAAGTCAGGGTGGGCATTTCAGAGGGTGTGCAGACGATGGCAGTTGCCATGAGGGAGCTGGCTTCTGCAATAAGGGCACAAAGGCCGGAGACTCAAATGGCAATCCCATTTCACTCCACGCACCAGCCGCCGGTCAGACACAAGCCAGGCCCCCAACCGCCCCCCCCCCCACTACCATCACCGAGCCAATAAGGAAGTGCACTTTCCCCGAGATATGAGGGATGTGTGCAGACTTTCTTTCCTGTTGTTGCTGTTGTTGTTGTTGGTATCGTTGAAGCGCATTGTAAAAATTACAATAAAAGATACTTTTGCATCAAAACTGAATCATCCTCCATTAGGACCACGCAACATTTAGGGTCAACTGTAAAAAGTATAAATCCCTCACCCCTACAGTAATGCTTGCCTCACGCTCCTGGCGGGAGGGTGAGCTGGTGCGTTCTGCAGTCGGCAAGGTAGGACTGCTCTATTTTCTATAGCTGATTCATCTTTCATTTATTTGTGATGATGTTGTGGTGAAGATGTTGCAATGTTGTGCTGATGTTGTGAAGGTCTTTAGTGCTTTGGAATCCTCTAACTCACCTCTCCCCCCCCACCAGCCCCCCCCCCGCACTCCCCATTCTCTGGCTACCTGCGCTGATTTCTTAAATGTAGGTAAGGTTTTACTGTGCCTACAAAATTGGCCACACACACTGGCCTAAGTTAGTTTGGACTAACTTACAGCTGGCCAAATCTGCTTCTATGACCAGAAGAGGTGCAAATGGCTTGTCATGCCCCCTTTTGGAGAGAACAAACTAAACTAGAAAAAAACCTAACTAACTGACTTATATTGGAGCAAATTAAATGGGAAAATTTGTGATTTTTAAGTTACTCCAAAAAAAGCTACTTACTCCAAAAAAAAGCGGGGCAACTCTTGGGGAAATTTGGGCCCATCGGCATTAATTTCTCAACTTGCAATGTTAGGATTTGAACTCAGAAACTCTGGTTGCTATTCTAGTACAATACCTCTAAAGCAAATATGGTAGCATGGATAGGAAGTTGGATAAAGTTCAGAAAACAGAGTAGTGGTTAATGGATGATTTTCATACTGGAGGGGTGTAAGTATTGGTATCCCTCAGAATAGGTGTTAGAATTATTGCTCTTCTCTCTTTGTCTCTGATCTTGTGTATAGGGGACACAAAATAAAAATTTGCAGACTAAACAAAACTAGGGAGTATGGGTAATTGGACTTACTTTCAGTAAGTCAGAAACAAGAAGATTGCTAATAGTTTTTAAAAGGGAAGTGAATAAATACTTTTAAAAATATATTAAATGGTATTACCATGACTGTTAGATCTCTTAATTTCCAATGAAATACGAACTCCGATTGTAGTTTTAATGTAACTTTATTCTGGCAGACAGCAACAAGCTCTTGGCTTTAAGCCAGCTATTTGTCCTTCTGGGTCCACATGGCCAAAATGGCTGTATTTATACTGGGTTCAATTTACAGGAAAGAACTCGCCTTCTTTGACCTTATTGGCTCAATTAATAGTCTTTTAACCTTTTAATTGGCTCGCTACCCAAGGTCCTAAAATGTCAAGTTGATTGATGACTTAATGCAACATGGGCCCACTCATGTAGCATCTCTGACTTGGTGCCTGTGAATTTTCACAGCCTGTCTAAATGCAGCCTGTTTGAATTCTCTATCAATCCCCCCTTTGATTCTTTCACAAACTGAATCATAAAACATCAGGTATCACTGGTTAAACAGTCTACAAAATAATTTCATACATGTTAATAGAGTTTCCTTCTAAAATTTGTTCATGTGTTTCGCCACATGTCCGGACTAGTAGCTTCCACACAAATTTACACCAACCCGAGTTCCATCGTGGCCACAATGGAAGTCTGGTTTTAGTAGGTTAATTAACCTTATTCCAATTTAATCCAAATCAATATCTTAATTCATCCAGTAAACAACCTTCCCTTAAGCATAACATACCCCTGTGCCACGTACAGACGGTCTGCTGAGACCTGCAAGGTGTCTCACATGCGGGACAGCAGCTACAGCCGCCTGGTCGCAACAACATTTAATCAACATAAACAAACAATATAAAAGTAAAACAATTACAACAAATAGAATTAAACCTTCCACCAATGAAGTTCCTATTGAACCTAGCCATTCAGTGGCTCCACTCCACAAAGTGAATGATGGGGGTTGCTTAAGTTTTTCTCCCTCCTTTTGGATATGCTCCGCTAAGTGGGTAATTTCTTCGGAGCTATCTGGGATATACGTGCAACACTCAGTTCCATAGTAGGGTGCAAGTACCTCTCTTTTCAGCCAGGATGTAATCAAGAGCCAGTCTATTCTGTAGGGCTACTGTGAGGATTGCTACCATTTCTGCATTGATTTTAACTAGGGCCTCTAAGGTATCATTGGCTACCCGTTCCACAACGGATGCCATGTTAATGGATTCCCTTGCCAGTCTGGCGGTCCCATACCTGGGGATCAGAATGGCAAAGAACCTCTCGGTTGCTGTGATAGCTCTCTTAGGACGGTGTAAATGTTTCGACAGTGACTTTACATGATACATATAAGGCACAATATAGGCTAAATAGCAGGATCCCGTCCAATTCTGGGGCAGCCAAGGGTAGGCCTTGTGGCCACACACCCAATAGGTGCCATTATAGGCAATGAATGTTAGCTGTTTCTTTGTCAGCAACACTCCGGGGCCTGTCCAGGCTTTTCCATCTGTTTTATTCAGAATCCCCATTACGTTAAGAATTCCCACATCGGCCCAGTTTGGACGGTTCCGTGGCTTGATTACATTATAATTCTGGGAGCAGTTACTATACCCCATATTTTGGCCTCCTTTGATGTTTCTAATCAGACAGACCGATTCCCCCGGTCTTCCTATTCCCGTTGTATTAGTGAGAACAAAAAATGGGGGCCATTTGGAATTATTGTAGCACGGTTGGTATCCCCCTTCAAAGGTAGTCAGATTGTAACCTGCTGACTTCCATTTACGTGCCCAGTTTTCCGTATCCTGAAACGCATTGCCTGTTTTGTTTTGATTAATTATCCACTCAGCCATTTCCGAGATATTCCAGGGAACTGGCCTCAAGGGAATCCCTCCCTTTGAGTGAATAGGAATATGCGCACACATCCAACAATTAGAAATGTTACCTTGTTTGGCATAAATGTATGACATATATAAAAAGGTATTTACATGTAATTCCCTTGCTACCCTACTATTTCCCTTTGGTGCAGAGGGTCGGCTAGTAAGAAGTAGGCCTATGCCTAGAATACTTACAGTCAGTAGTACAGTAAATTTATACATTTTGGCAAAAGTAATTGTCCTTATTAGATTTCAGCTTCAGTAACGAGTGCTTGTTTAACGTGTGAAGCGTGCATCCAGGCTTTATTTCCTTGGACTTTAACAGCTGCCTGGGTGGTCAATAACACTTGATAAGGTCCCTCCCACTTGGAACCCAAAGGTTCTTTATGCAACTTTTTCACATACACCCAGACTCCTGGGATGATGTCGTGTCCTCCTTCGGGTGGATTACCCCAAGCTGCTGATACCTGTCGGGAAACAGAACTAATAGCATTGGTTAGGTTCTGATAGTATGATAACAAAGTGTCACTCATTAAGTGAACATCAGCTTTAAGTAAATCGATAGTTCCTGGCAGCGACATGGGTCTTCCTGTTATAATTTCAAATGGGCTTAGACCTGTAGTTCTGTTCGGGGTTGCCCTAATGCTACATAGCACTATTGGTAGTGCCTGGGGCCATGGTGTTCCTTCTTGGTGATATTTGGCAACTCGTTGTTTCAGAGTTCGATTCATTCGTTCTACTTGTCCTGATGATTGTGGATGATAAGGACAGTGTAAATCCCACGTAATGTTCAGTAACTTACAGACTTCTTGGCATACAGCATCTGTGAAGTGTGTTCCCTGATCTTAGTCAATGCTACTCGGGACTCCCCATCGGGGAATATAATCCTTACACAAGACCTTTGCAGTGTGATTGGCTGTGGCTCTTTTAGTTGGGACAGCTTCGACCCATCTAGAGAATCTGTCGACCATGACAAGAATGTTAGTGTATCCTTGGCATGAAGGAAGAGATATATAATCAACCTGCAGATGCTGGAATGGTCCGACAGGGGCAAGGGGCCTCAGTTGGGGCATTACCGTGATGGGTCCAGAATTATTTTTCTGGCAGACCACACAGCGGTCTGTTACCAGCTGGGCATGTTTTTTAAATTCCCGACCCCACCAGCTTTTCTGGAACCGTGCCATCATCTGTTGTGAGGCCAAGTGTCCCCACGAGTGGATCTGTTGGGCTAAAAAAGGCATAAGCTCTTTGTCTCCAGACGCCATCTTCACATAGCTTAATTCCTGCCTCAATCCATGTCCATTTTTCCTCTCGGGAACATTTGCCTTGCATTGTTTGAAGGTCTCGTGTCAGAGTCCTGAGTGCTTTCAATCTGTACATCTGTGTTGGTTCTTCTGGAGGAACACCCTGTGAGGCGGCATCTTTAGCTGCCTGGTCGGCTAGGGCATTTCCCTGAGCTTCTGTGGTATTTTCCTTGGTATGGGCCTTACACTTCAGGATGGACGCTTCCTGAGGTAATTGTATGGCCTCCAGTAAGTCTCGGACTTCTTTTCCATTTTGGATAGGTGTACCAGCAGCAGTGAGGAATCCTCTTTTCCGCCATAACAGACCAAAGTCGTGAATGACTTCAAAAGCATAACGCGAATCTGTGTAGACCTTAGCTGTCTGTCCTTCTGCTATTTGACATGCTTCTGACAGGGCCCGTAACTCGGCCTGTTGTGCTGACGTTCCTGAGGGTAAACATCCTTTTGCCACTACCTCATATAAGGTTGTAACTGCCCATCCTGCTTTTCTGGTACCATTGTCAACAAAGGAGGAACCATCTGTAAACAGGATGAGGTCTGGGTTGTGCAGAGGCTCCTCTGCTGCTAAGGCTGCTTCTTCTGTTTCTTTTAAAATCTCCACGCAGTCATGCTCTTCACATTCTCCCCCCTCTTGCTCCCTCGATTCTGACATCGGGAGCATAGTTGCGGGATTAACCGGACTGGCCCGGACGATATGGAGATTAGGAGCTTCCAAAACTGCTGTCCAGCGGGTCCATCTAGCTGCCGTCACCTGAGACATTCTAGTCATAGACAGCAAAGCATGTACGGTGTGGGGACACTTGACAATCAGCTTTTGGTCGAGGACTAGACCCGTAGTGATCATTACCACTCGACATGTAGCTTCCACAGCCCTTAGGCAACTTCCCCATCCGAGGGCTACCGCATCCAGTTTTGCCGAATAATAGCCAATAGGTCTTTGCCGATCCCCATGTTCTTGTGTCAGTATAGCTGTCATATATCCTTCTTTCTCATGGACAAACAGGGTAAATGGCTTCCCACTGTTGGGGATTCCCAGAGCCGGTGCCAAACACAAAGCCTTTTTCAAACTCAGGAAGACCTCTTGCTGTTCTTTAGTGAGGGTGATGGCTTCTTTAGAGGCACGTTTCCCCTTTAAAATATCATTCAGTGGCTGAGCAAGCTGTGTGAAGGAGTCAATCCCATTTCTGTTAAAGTTACACAATCCCAAAAAAGACCTTAGTTCCTGAATAGTGGTGGGTTTTTTAACAGCCCGAAAGGCTGCAGTTCTATCCTGGATAAGTTCTCTCTTTCCTTGTGAAATCTTTTGTCCCAGGTATACAACCTCTTCTTGGGATATTTGTGCTTTGTCGATGCTGGCTTTATGTCCTTTCAGCCGAAGGTGGTCCAGCAAAGCTCGTAAATCTTGTTCATGCTGGTCTTCCGTGTTTGAAGCTAGCAGGATATCGTCTACATATTGGATGACTGTGAATGACAGGGGAGGTAATTCTCGCAAATGGCTTTGTAAAGCCATGTGGAATACCGTAGGGCTGTTGTGGAAACCCTGCGGTAACCGGGTCCAAGTATACTGTTGTCCTTGGACAGTGAAAGCAAACCACTGTCGAACCTCCGGTGCCAGAGGCACCGACCAAAATCCGTTGGCCATATCTATAACCGAGAAATATTTATGTTCCGGTTTGAGGGCATTAAAAATGGTGGAGGGATCTGCGACCAAAGGAGCTTTTTGATCAATACACTGGTTAGTTTTCCTATAATCGACAGTCAAACGGCAAGTCTCATTAGATTTCTGTACCAGCCACACGGGGCTATTGGAGGAGCTATGCGTTTTAATAATCACCCCTTGTTTCTCCAATTGCTGAATAACTGGTAAGATTCCCGCGATCGCAGTTGGACTGATGGGATACTGTTTAGTGCATGGAGGCTTGGTCCCGGTAAATGACGCAGGCTCCATCTGGAGTAGGCCACAATCGTTCTTATCTTTAGCCCATATCGGGTGTTCCTTCAATTCTTCTTTCTTCAAAGTTCTAATTGACCATGTCACCCGACCATTCTCGAAATGCAACGATGAATCTATTTGGATTACAATGTCCATTCCCAAAAGGGGTTGATCTACTGGGCCTATCCAGACCAGCGTGGTTAGTTCCAGCCCTATAAGTACCGGTGTTGTTCTTTTAATTTCCATTTTATGGCCCACAACTCCATAGGCTGTACGTGCCCTACCATCCAATGGCAAAAAGTCTCCATATTGTAGGGGTAAGCATGTTAATTCCGCCCCTGTGTCTAAAAGACAGTCCACATCCTTATCGCCCACCCTCACAGTTATATAGAGCCCATCTCCCCTCTGTTGTATTAGTGCAAGGAGGGGGGCCAGGGTGGGCTCTAACCGTTTTTTGCTATCCCAAGTAACTCCTTCTGTTGTTGTATTGTCAGTCGCTTAAATGCTTCTATGAGGTCGTTATCTTGTGACAAGCCTGGTTTGTTGGCTGAATTGTATCCCTGGCTGCATCCTCTTCCCCAGCCACGACCTTTCTGTTTTGCCCTGCACGTCTTGGCCCAGTGACCTTCTTTCCCACAATAATGACATTTTCCGGGTAATTTTCCTCATGACTGTTTATCGGAATCCTGGGATTTCCATCCCATAGCCTGTACAGCTCGGACTTTAGCTTCCATATCCCGATTTAATTGGTTACATCGATCCACCAATGCTGCAAAGGTCGTTCCTCTACCTTCCCAGTCCGGTAACACTACCTTAAGCATTTTGGACAGTTCTGGCTTTAGACCTGCCATGAAAGCTGCTTTCAGGGGTCCAAACACTTGTTCATCCATTTCCTCATCCGTATTATTCATACCCGAATGTTCTAGCCAAGTGCATCTAAACCGCTCGTCATACTCCAGGACCTCCTCTGTTCCTTTCTGTTGGCAGGCTGCAATTTTTCCCCAGTCTGTCTTCGCTGGACTGAAGGCTTGCAGCCAGTGTTTAATCGCCTCCCATCCTGCGTCTAATTCTTGCTCATCCTGCCCCAAAGCTTCTTCTACCTTGTCGTGCAATTTTCTTCCCTGTGTTTTTGGCACCATTATGGTCAAAATTTGCACTCCATCCCAGGGATGAAGTTGATATATATTTCTTAAGCGGTCCAATTGGTCCCACATTTTCACTCCCCCTTTCTTTGGATTGGGCAATTCCTTGGACCATTTATCAATTTTCTCTGGGTCTGCCGGAGCATGAACTAAGTATTTTTCGTACACCCTTTTCCTCGTTTTTTTGGTTCCGCCCTCATCCACAGTCTCTTCTGATTTGACTACAACTCGTCTTTTTTTAAACGGGGCAAAGCACATCCCTAATTCTTCATCCTCCGACACTGTATCTCGGAGGATTCAGAATTCGTATCTATTCCTCGGTCGTGTCTTCGGGTTTGCGCTTTTAATTTATCCAAACATGGGTACCCTGGGAATTGACCAATACATTTTCCTTTTCCTATTACTGGCTCTTGACCTAATGATTTTTTCCATTCTTTAATTTCACCTTTACGATCTTTAACTTTCGCTTCCAGCTTTTCAAGTTCAAGTTTTTTCTGTCGCAGCTGTGCACAAACAGCTTACAATTGGTCCTTTGTACTGGTCAGGTCCCTATCATGTTGGGAACGCATTATAATTGCATTCCACTTTCGAATCTGTCCCATACCGGCTAGGGACCATCTAGTTCACACTTTATTTTTCATACGGGTCGTTTTCCCCAGACCTTTTTAATTTCGACCAAGGACCATTCTCCTTTGGAGGTTCCGTACTTTTGTTCGATCTTAATACAGGTTTTAGATAAGCTGAATTTTTGCTCTATGTATTCTTTCAACTGTTCGAGAATCTCATCTATCGAAACCTCAGGTGGTGCCCGCCCACCTTTAACAGCTGTAGGCAATTCTTTGCTCTTATCTCCTGCTGCCATAATACTGATTTCTTTACTGGGGTCTCGAGTCGTAGGCTTTCTAGCCGATCAATAGGTCGATGATTAATTAACTAACACACCGCCGAAGTTTAGACGTCTATGGGACCTCGAGCCGACTACCAACTGGAGGGTTCGCAAACCGGAGGCTTTCGGAATCGCGTAGAAGGAAAGGCGAATTTAGACTTTTGACCGAGGACTTTTATAAAGAGGAGTCCTTACCTCAGTATGTAGGTCCAATGTCCAAAATTCAGTTTCTTTCCTCAGCGGTCGTGTTCGTGATGCCAAAATTGTTAGATCTCTTAATTTCCAATGAAATACGAACTCCGATTGTAGTTTTAATGTAACTTTATTCTGGCAGACAGCAACAAGCTCTTGGCTTTAAGCCAAGTCTTTGTCCTTCTGGGACCACATGGCCAAAATGGCTGTATTTATACCGGGTTTAATTTACAGAAAAGAACTCGCCTTCTTTGACCTTATTGGCTCAATTAATAGTCTTTTAACCTTTTAATTGGCTCGCTACCCAAGGTCCTAAAATGTCAAGTTGATTGATGACTTAATGCAACATGCTCCCACTCACGTAGCATCTCTGACTTGGTGTCTGTGAATTTGCACAGCCTGTCTAAATGCAGCCTGTTTGAATTCTCTATCAATGACGATGCTTGAAAAGTACTTAGTTGGCTGTAAAATGGTTTGGGATGTCCTGAGGTTGTGAAAGGCACCTTAGTTCTTACATTCTTTTTTTTGAGGAGGGAATGGGAATAAGACTAAGTGGAAAGTTCTTTCAGACAGCCAATACATGTGTGATGGGTCTTATAGGTTCCTCTTTGTTGTAAAGGTTTATGATTTCACCTGCAAACTGCACCTGACTGTTTGGCTGAATGGCTCATTCAATCAATTGTTTCCTCAATGTCTTCTTTTCATCTGTATATCAGTTCCTCATTCTGTATGAATGCGGATGACACTAAGTTGGGTGGCAGTGTGAGCTGCGAGGAGGATGCTGTGAGGCTGCAGAGCGACTTGGATAGGTTAGGTGAGTGGGCAAATGCATGGCAGATGAAGTATAATGTGGATAAATGTGAGGTTATCCACTTTGGTGGTAAAAACAGAGAGACAGACTATTATCTGAATGGAGACAGATTAGGAAAAGGGGAGGTGCAAAGAGACCTGGGTGTCATGGTACATCAGTCATTGAAGGTTGGCATGCAGGTGCAGCAGGCGGTTAAGAAAGCAAATGGCACGTTGGCCTTCATAGCAAGGGGATTTGAGTACAGGGGCAGGGAGGTGTTACTACAGTTGTACAGGGCATTGGTGAGGCCACACCTGGAGTATTGTGTACAGTTTTGGTCTCCTAACCTGAGGAAGGACATTCTTGCTATTGAGGGAGTGCAGCAAAGGTTCACCAGACTGATTCCCGAGATGGCGGGAGTGACCTATCAAGAAAGACTGGATCAACTGGGCTTGTATTCACTGGAGTTCAGAAGAATGAGAGGGGACCTCATAGAAACATTTAAAATTCTGACGGGGTTAGACAGGTTAGATGCAGGAAGAATGTTCCCAATGTTGGGGAAGTCCAGAACCAGGGGTCACAGTCTAAGGATAAGGGGTAAGCCATTTAGGACCGAGATGCGGAGGAACTTCTTCACCCAGAGAGTGGTGAACCTGTGGAATTCTCTACCACAGAAAGTTGTTGAGGCCAATTCACTAAATATATTCAAAAAGGAGTTAGATGAGGTCCTTACTACTAGGGGGATCAAGGGGTATGGCGAGAAAGCAGGAATGGGGTACTGAAGTTGAATGTTCAGCCATGAACTCATTGAATGGCGGTGTAGGCTAGAAGGGCCGAATGGCCTACTCCTGCACCTATTTTCTATGTTTCTATGTTTCTATGTATTTGAAATAATTTAGAAACAGTTAGGACAATGCCTCGCCTGCTGCAGTATACAAACCTGGAATGCTCCATCCTCTTTTCTCAAGCAGGTCCTCCAAATCCTGCTTTCCTCAGAATCTTCATATAAAAACTTTTCTTAGCTTTAGCCATTTAAAAAATACTTTTGGTTAAAAACTGCCATAATTGCAAACTTTCCTTAGATATCCATTATGAGTAGTCGAAATGCAAAGTGTAGCAATTTTTTTATCATATCGTATATATCGATCGTGGGCATTAAATACATGTGCTATTTCATTATAATTCATCCTCCATCTGTACAATATGCTCATAATATATATATATATCTACATATACAAACAATGATCATCATAGGCAGTCCCTCGGAATCGAGGAAGACTTGCTTTCACTCTTTCCGCTGCCTGCGCTTGATTTCTGCATGCTCTCGGTGCTGAGACTCGAGGTGCTCAGTGCCCTCTCGGATGCACTTAGGGCGGTCTTTGGCCAGGGCTCCCTGGTGTCAGTGGGAATGTTGCACTTTATCAGGGAGGCTTTGAGAGTGTCCTTGTAACGTTTCCGCTGCCCACCTTTGGCTTGTTTGCTGTGAAGGAGCTCCGAGTAGAGCACTTGCTTTGGGAGTCTCATGTCTGGCACGTGAGAAAGATTGAGAAGAGGGTTGGAACCCCGTTTTACCCCAGTCCAGACGTGGATTGGGTCTGTGATGGATCCGTTGGTAAGGATCACGACCTGCATGTCGTCGTGGAGTAGGCGGAGGATGGTGACGAACTTTTGGGGGCATCCGAAACGGAGGAGGATGCTTCATTGACCTTCGCGGTTAACAGTGTCAAAGGCCTTTGTAAAGTTGAAGAAGGCCATGTATAAGGGCTGACGCTGTTCCCTGCATTTTTCCTGCAGCTGTCGTGCTGTAAAAATCATGTCCATTGTGCCCCGTAGGGGATGAAATCCGCACTGTGACTCCAGGAGGAGCTCCTCAGCCACAGGGAGAAGACAGTTGAGGAGGACTCTAGTGATGACTTTCCCAGTGACTGATAACAGGGAGATTCCTCTGTAGTTTCCGCAGTCGGATTTGTCCCCTTTTTTAAAGATGATCACGATCATTGCATCTCTGAGATCACCCGGCATGCTCTCCTTCCTCAAAATGCTCATGGATGCACCAGTGTCGATTTCCATGGGTATCCTGGTTCCTGCAATGTCTACTTGGGTGACTGTACTCTGCAAATTGCTGTTATATATCCTCGTGCTGCTGAAGACGTGTGTTCCCAGAACCTCCTCATCCTATTGTTTCTCTTCAATGCTATGTAGTCTTTGGTGATTTCTACTTATAGCTTTGAAAGCTGGTTTTCTCTTCAGTCAGCATGTCATGTTTGTAACCTTCACATAACTGAAACCTTCCTGTAACAACACTGTACACTGTATGCGCCTGAGAAAGGTGTGAGCTTGTGGGAGACACTCCTCACCTGGTCATCCAGGTATATAAAGGGAGGTCCTATGCAGGGTCAGCATTCCTTGGACCTGGGAATAAAGTTTCAGGTCATGTAGTGACCTTGTCTGCAGTACATGCCTCGTGTGATTCTATAGTAAGGTGTAAGGACACCACATTTGGTGACGAGAAACGGGAATCAATGACCCACGAGAATGGCCACCGGTAGTACAGAGGAATGGTACTGTGTTGGTGAGGACTGGGACGATTTCATTGAGAGGCTCCAGCAGAGCTTTGTCACGAAGGACTGGCTGGGAGCGGCAGTGGCTGACAAGCGGAGGGCACATCTACTGACCAGCTGTGGACCCAAGACGTATGCGCTGATGAAAGACCTGCTCGCATCCGAGAAGCCGGCGGACAAGTCCGATGAAGAGCTCAGCACACTGATCGGTGAGCACCTCAAACAGGTGAGAAGTATACACATGGCCCGGCACCGGTTCTATACACACTGGCGTCGGGAGGGACAAAGCATATCGGACTTCGTTGCGGACCTTCGGCTTTTGGCCAGCCTCTGTAAGTTCACAGATGCCTGCAGGGGGGAGATGTTAAGGGATTTCTTCATTGAGGGCATGGTCATGCCGGGATTTTCAGGAAGCTTATTGAGGACAAGGACTTGACTTTGGAAAGGGCAGCATTGATAGCTCAGATCTTCATGGCAGGGGAAGAGGAGACCAACATAATTTACGCATGCAGCCCTGGTTCCAACGTGGCGATGGACCAGGGAGTTAACATTGTAAATGCAACTCAAACCCCGCAGGCAGGCAAGGGCAATTCGACACCGCCCAGGCAGCAACAGACTCTAGGGTGGGCCAGCAACAGAGACAATGGCAGATTGATCGGCAATTCACGCCATCACAAGGGACAATGCATCCCGGGGTGGGACCAGTGACACTCACCAACAGAGTGCTCAGGAGTAATCAAAGAGACAATCAGAGAGGAATGTCTGGTAACTGTTCCTTTGTTCACAACAATCTCAGCTTATGCTGGAGGTGCGGTGGCAGACATGCTGCGAAAACCTGTAGGTTTCAACAATTTATCTGTAGAAACTGTAACTTCAGTGGACATTTGGCCAGGATGTGCAGAAAGCCCGTAGCGAAACTAGTCTGAGGCAGAGGAACCAGATGAGGGGTCTGCAAGGCAGGTTGATGCTTGGGGCAAAGCTATTGACGCTGAAGTCCAGCGGTTTCATGTGGCAGACATCCACAGCTCGTATACCAAAACGCTACCTATGATGATGAAAGTCCTATTAAATCGCGTCCCGGTACGCATGGAGCTGGACACAGGAGCCAGCCAGTCACTTATGAGTGCCCAACAATTTGAAAAACTATGGCCACTCAAAACTAACAGGCCCAAACTGGAACGCATTGACACGCAGTTACGGATGTACACCAGAGAGATCATCCCAGTACTAGGCAGTGCAAACTTGGTGGTCACACACAATGGGTCGGAGAACGGGCTGCCACTCTGGATTGTCCCGGAGAATGGTCCCGCGCTCTTGGGGAGGAGCTGGTTAGCCGAGATGAATTGGAAATGGAGGAATGTGCATGCCATTTCATCTGTGGAGCGAAGTTCATGTTCACAGGTCCTACAGAAATTCAAGTCACTTTTTCAACCAGGTGTCGGAACTTTTAAGGGCACCAAAGTAGTGATACGCATTACCCCGGATGCCAGACCAGTGTACCACAAAACCAGAGTCATGCCGTATGTGATGCATGAGAAAATTCAGAGTGAGTTGGACAGACTGCTAAGAGAGGGCATAATTTTGCCTGTTGAATTCAGTGACTGGGCAAGCCCCATCGTTCCTGTCCTTAAAGCAGATGGCTCGGTCAGGATTTGTGGAGACTACAAGGCCACCATCAACCGAGTATCACTACAGGACCAATACCCGCTTCCTAGAGCGGAGGATCTTTTTGCCATGCTGGCAGGTGGCAAGCTGTTCACCAAGTTGGACCTCACTTCAGCCTACATGACTCA
The DNA here is from genome assembly GCF_044704955.1 of Pristiophorus japonicus. Classification (NCBI taxonomy): domain Eukaryota; kingdom Metazoa; phylum Chordata; class Chondrichthyes; family Pristiophoridae; genus Pristiophorus; species Pristiophorus japonicus. Next base: position 135,535,096 of record NC_091981.1, on the reverse strand, counting down.
GGAACTGGCTGAAGAATCCAAGCTTCTGACCACCATCACTAGGCACAAGGGGCTATTCGTTTACAACAGGTGTCCGTTTGGCATTCGTTCAGCGGCCAATGTCTTCCAGAGGAACATGGAAAGCTTGTTTAAATCCATCCCTGGAACAATCGTATTCCAAGATGACATCCTAATCACAGTCGAGACACCGAGGAACACCTCCACAACCTGGAGGAGGTGCTACGCTGACTGGACTGGGTAGGCTTGCGACTAAAGAAGTCCAAGTCTGTGTTTTTGGCCCTAGAGGTTGGGTTGCTGCAGACGGGATCCGGCCTACCGAATCCAAAACAGAGGCGATCCGTCGTGCGCCCAGGCCCGGCAACACATCAGAGTTGCATTCATTTCTGGGATTATTGACCTATTTCGGGAACTTTCTGCCGAACTTAAGCACATTGTTGGAGCCACTACATGTGCTCCTGTGTAAGGGTTGTGAATGGTTTTGGGGGGACTGTCAAAAATGGGCTTTCAATCGGGCGTGGAATCTGCTTTGTTCTAACAAACTGTTGACCCTGTACGACCTCTCTAAGAAATTGGTTTTAACGTGTGATGCATCATCCTATGGGGTTGGGTGCATGTTACAGCAGGGTAATGATGAGGGCCAACTAAAACCTGTGGTTTATGCCTCCAGGTCGCTCTCCCAGGCAGAACGGGAATATTGAATGGTTGAAAAGGAAGCACTCGAATGTGTCTACGGGATGAAAAAGATGCACCAGTGCATTTTTGGCAGAAGGTTCGAGTTAGAAACAGACCACAAGCCGTTAACATCCCTATTGTCCGACAGCAAGGCTGTCAATGCTAATGCATCAGCTCGCATACAGTGATGGGCCCTCACACGGGCTTCGTATGATTACACCATATGGCACCGGCCAGGCACCGAAAATTGCGCTGACACGCTCAGCAGGCTCCCACTGGCGACCACTGAGGGAGCGTCGGTACAAAGCATGGAGATGGTCATGGCCGTTGAGGCTTTCAACACCACAGGCTCCCCCATCACAGCCCACCAGATCAAAATCTGGACCAACAGAGATCCCCTCCTATCCCTGATAAAGAAATGTGTTCTAACTGGGGATTGGGCGCTCGCACACGGAGAGTGCCCCAAGGAGCTCAGACCGTTTCACAGATGGATGGACGAGCTCTCCATCCAAGCCGACTGCCTACTATGGGGCAGCCGGTAGTCATACCCCAGAAGGGAAGAGAAGCATTCATCAGGGAACTCCACAGCGAGCACCCAGGCATTGTGCTAATGAAGGCCATTGCCCAGTCACATGTATGGTGGCCGGGAATTGACTCAGACCTGGCACACTGTGTTCACAGGTGCACGACGTGTGCTCAGCTGGGAAATGCCCTCAGGGAGTCCCCACTCAGCCCGTGGCCCTGGCCCACCAGGCCATGGTCACGTATTCACGTATTCACATGCGGGCCCGTTCATGGGAAAAATGTTCTTCATTGTTGTCGATGCATACTCGAATTCAATATGATTTTGTGCACGACATTCACCACTGTGGAGATTCTGCATACGGTCTTTGTGACCCACAGCTTGCCGGACATCCCGGTTAGCGACAACGGCCCGTGTTTCACTAGCTATGAATTCCAGGAGTTTATGTCAGGTAATGGCATCAAACACATCAGGACAGCACCGTTCAAGCCGGCTTCCAGTGGCCAGGCGGAACATGCGGTTCAAATCATGAAACAGGGCATGCTCCGGATTCAAGGGCCCTCCCTTCAGTACCGCCTATCGCACCTCCTGCTGGCCTATAGGTCCCGCCCGCATTCGCTCACGGGAGTCCCGCCCGCGGAACTACTCATGAAACGCACGCTTAACACGCGGCTGTCCCTCATTTATCCAGCCCTGCCAGACATTGTGGAAGGCAAGCGCCAGTCCCAAATCGAGTGCCATGATCGCAACTCAGTGGGGAGATGGATAGAAATCGATGAGCCTGTATTCGTTCTCAATCATGCTATGGGACCCAAGTGGCTTGAAGGTACTGTAATTGGCAAAGAGGGGAATAGGGTCATAGTGGTCAGACTTAACAATGGGCAGAAATGCTGCAAACATCTGGACCAAGTAAAGAAAAGGTTCAGCATAGACACTGAGGAACCTGAGGACGAGCATGAGATGTTACCCACACCACTGCCAGTGAACGAGCAACAAGGACATTCACCAGCGTACACAGTCCCTGCGGCCAGCCTGGACAGGCCGGAATCACCTCAGGCGACAGAGACACATGCCAAGGCTCAACCACCAGAGCCCCAACTGCGGCGCTCCACCAGAGAGCATCGACCGCCTGAAAGACTCAATCTTTGACCCAAAGATGTTGGCGGGAGGTGATGTCATGTTTGTAACCTTCACATAACCGTAACCTTTATGTAACAACACTGTACACTGTATGCACCTGAGAAATGTACACCTTGACCACAGGGGGTGAGCTTGTGGGAGACACTCCTCACCTGTCATCCAGGTATATAAAGGGAGGTTCCACGCAGGGTCAGCACTCCTTGATCCTGGGAATAAAGTTTCAGGTCATGTAGTGAGCTTGTCTGCAGTACATGCCTCGTGTGATTCTATAGTAAGGTGTAAGGACACCACACAGCATGCCCTCTAAAGATGCCCAGTTTTCTTGCAAAAGATACACCCTGCCTTCACATATGGACAGCTTTGAATGAGGTGTTGTCCCAGGTACCTATAACGTGACTTCAGTGCACTGTTACCTTGGCCAGTTGTTGAGGCCTTGGGGCCCAACTGCCTTTTTTATCCTGCAGGTGATTCACCTCAGTTGGAAATGGCACGAAATTCTTCAGAGCATTGATCGGCCACATCCATCGGCATAGCTGTCTGACAAGCTCATTTAAAAGTCAAGTTAGGGGGTTGTCAACAATGTCCTTCTGTTTCAATTTTCAACCCACAAAGAGGTTACGGTTGGGAAAGTTTCCGAAATGAGAGTGAATGGATAGCTTTTTTAAAGCTAAAATGTAATCACTGATACTCAATTAATTGATTTTTTGATATAAAGCGATAACTTTCAGCAATTTCCAGAGGCTCAGGTCTGTTATGCTGAGAATCTCCATCAGTGATGTGTCCTTTGGCTTGATGGGAACAAGCATACTTTTCAGGTTTTCGTAGACCTCGGGGCTTGCTTCAGTTAAGAAAATAGCCCATTTCCTTTCTAAAACCACCCGGTTACGGTTTTCATCATCGGGGACTTCGACGATAGTATTCGTGGTGAAAACCACTCCACTCCACATACACTCTGAAAGTCTCTTGGTCATGCTGGAACTCACCCAAGTGCCCTATTATTCCCATCGGCGCAGTCTTCTGGACACTGGCACCGTCGACAGTTCAGCCAAGTGTACTTGAAATTTACCGTGGATTTTTAGCTGTTCTGTAAAACAAAGAACTTCTCAATGTCTCTCTGTCAGTTGGCAGGATTATCCACCAACAAAAATTTCAGTTAGGATATTCTATTCTCATGGCCAAACTGAGATATCTTTACAGACACCACTAACACAAGCACACACTACAAGATGGCTCCCTAACAAGGATTGTGTCACATGATCTTGCCACATGACCTTTTATTGTTATTACATCAGTAATTGCATTTCAACAGTAGTCCACTAGGTAGAGCTTTATTACAGGATCTGCCTCCTAATAATTAGCTCAATTAGTGATTTTGGTCTTCTGGTTGTATTAACTATTGAGTTAGATGTACATTATATGTAGAAAGAGAATGCAATTCCACAAGGACTCTACTGCTCATTTACTGTAGTTTCATGGAAACTGGAACCATGGAAAATAGAGTTCTTCAGACAAGTGATGTAGTAAAGAGGTAGAGAAGAATAATTCACTTGTAGTGTAGATTAGATATGAAATCAGAGAAAATTTAAAATCAGCTATCACGTAACTTAAGAATGTAATGTCAAACTCAATAAGAAAAAACAATGCATCTGCCTTACCTAACACTGTAATCCTACAGGTAAGAACATAAGAACATAAGAAATAGGAGCGGAAGTATGCCATTCGGCCCCTCAAGCTTGCTCCGCCATTCAATAAGATCACGGCTGATCTGATCTTGGCCTCAACTCCACTTTCCTTCCTGCTCCCTATAATCTTGTTTAACTCTTGAAGTCTCTGTTAGTAACTCACTGCTGTTGCAACATTTAGGCAATCACCCCTCATTACAAGAAACTGCGTAACTATGGTCATATGTTAATACTGTGTCACTGTCTGTAACATGAACACGTAAATTTGCCATTGTGTCTTTTATAACAATTTGTAGACAATTTGTACAACAAAGAAAGCACCTTATGTATAGTGTACACTTCCTGGGACAGAAATTCACTCCTGCCAGACACCTTTGGCCGTCGTGTCAGATGAGGCGGACTCGTGATCCATTTTCAGCTCTTTGGTAATTTTTTGGGAGCAGACTAGAAGTTGGTCATAAAGGGGGCGCGGAAGTCCAGCAGTAAGTGCTGATAATGGGGGAAAGTGAGGGCGGGACGGAGTCTCTGCCACTGTCAGTCAATGGCGGAGCGGAACTAACATCAGTGCGAGTGTGCATCATCACATCTCTGCCCTTATTTAAAGGGGAGAGATGCAGCGATTGTTTAAGTTCTGCCCACTGGGCCACCAGGGAGGGTTTTGACCAGGCCAGCGGCCTGGCACTCCCTCTGCCTGTTGGCAGCCCAGCTGAACCCAGGGCCATAAGTGTCCAGCCAATCAGGAAGTCAGCCGGCAAAAAAAAGCATGGCGGCCGTAGCATTGCGCCCTCCCCTTGAAGGGCCGCTGTGCTACCATGGCTCACAGAGTGAAAGGAAGGTTCACTGACAGAAAAAGCTGTCGGGGGCACCACATGGCAGATTGTGGATTTTTTCAGCTAACTTTCGCGAGGGTTGGAGATCAGTGGTGCATGCTTTGATGATGCACTTAGGATGATCGGCAGCAGCAGGACAGAAGTGGGGACTGCCAGAAAAATCGCCGAGGTGAATATCGATCGTGGCGGCCATTGACCGGAAGTCGGCAGCCGCTCCTCCACCACCTGGCCACCCCCATCTGGAAGGCTGAATTTAATATCCCACTCTCTGTAAACCTTATGTCCTGTTGCCACCATTTTCTGTCATCCTTTTATGTCAGGACAGATAGATAAGGTGGTTAAGAAGGCATATATGATACTTTATTATGCACCACTGATCTCCTGCACCTCCACAGCAACCCTCGCGAAAGTTAGCTGAAAAAATCCACAATCTGCTATGTGGTGCCCCCAAAAGCTTTTTCTGTCAGTGAACCTTCCTTTCACTCTGTGAGCCATGGTAGCACAGCAGCCCTTCAAGGGGAGGGCGCAATGCCGAGGCATAGAATATAAGAACAGGTAGAATATGCTTAAATTGTATAAAACACTAGTCAGGCCACAGCTAGAGTACTGCATGCAGTTCTGGTCACCACATTACAGGAAAGATGTGATTGCACTAGAGAGGATACAGAGGAGATTTGCGAGGATGTTGCTAGGACTGGATAAGTTTAGTGATGAGGAATGATTGGATGGGCTGGGGTTGTTTTCTTTGTAACAGAGGAGGCTCAGGGGAGACTTGATTGAGGTGTGTAAAATTATATGGGGCCTAGATAGAGCAGATAGGAAGGACAATGTGGCCAAGACTAGTGGGAGGCCAGAGGATTGGGAAACTTTTAAAAGCCAGCAAAGAACGACTAAAAAAATGATAAAGAGAGGGAAGATAGATTATGGGCTCAATTTTCTCCAGTGATTTGCGCCGTTTTTTGGCGCAGGCCGCTTTTTTTGGACTAATTTAAAAAACCCAAGTTTCCCTGATCAATTTGCACCAGCATAACTCAGTTAGTTACGATTTTTTTAGGTAAGTTTTTTTTTCAGCCAAAGGGGGTGTAACCTGCCACCCATGCCAAATCTGGCCAGTAAGGCAAGTTTGGCCAGCTGAGAGCTAATCCAATTCTTCTTGGGCCAGCGTATGTGGCCTCTGTAGAAACACCTTCTGGTGAGTTAAGGAAATTGGTGCAGGTAAGTGCAGCAGATGCCCGGACAGCAGCAGCAGGAGAGGTAAGAGAGAGGGGAGTTAGGTGCGGGTACCGAGGCAGGAGGCCATTCGGCCAGGGATAGGTGCGGGGAAATGGACAGGGAGGCCATTCGGCCTGGAATAGATGTGGGGGACGAACCGGGAGGTCATTCGGCCTGAGATATGTGCAGGGAAGCGGACCGGGAGGCCATTCAGCCTGGGATAGGTGCGGGGAAGCGGACTGGGAGGCCACTCGGCCAAGGCTAGGTGTGGGACCGGGAGGGAGGAGGCCACTCAGCCAGGGCTAGGTGCGGGGAAGCGGACTGGGAGGCCACTCGGCCAGGGCTAGGTGTGGGGGAGCCTCCAAGAGGCTCCTCGGCCTGGGATAGGAGAGGCGATCGGCATGGGGGCGGGGGGTGGGGGTAACGACTTTAATATTTTAATGGAAGTAAGTTGCTGCAATATATTTGTGCTTGTGAAGTTGCTGCAATGTATTTTAATGTGCTTGTGCAGGTTGCAAGCTGGCTGTATCTTTCACTTTCCAGCCTCAGCCCGCATTGTGACCCTGATTACCATGGCAACCCAATTGTTGTAGGCATTAGGCACCTGCTGAATATATAAAACACTAGGCATTAGGCACCTGCTGAATATATCTAAACTCATATAAGATTAAAGCGGCCACATATAAAATGGCTGCCCAAGCATGATGGGAACCCCGTCAGTCAAGTAATGAACTGGGGCTGACCGAGCAATGACCCTGTGAGGCCCACTACCAGGAATGCCTTGGGTACAAGATAATTATAATGAACCAGTGTAGGGGAGGACGAAAACCCCCTCATTTTACCCAGAAGGAAAAGGGGCTGTGGGATCAGTCTGGGCTGTGAATTGAAACCGATGGAAGGAAAACTTTGGGACACAAATGAATTTTAAAAGAGCAGACAAGGCCTGCAGGGGATAAAAGGGGCTGCATTCATGGAGACCCCCCCTCCCCCAGTGTTTGGACTCATAGGAAATGGAATTTAATTTGGAACTATCTACCAGAAAGTTTGAAATCCTAAAGTGCACATGGAAGAAACTACGAACTTTAATCGAATTTGGGATTTTTTTAAAAGATGTATGTTGGGTCTGCAAGAAAAGGGGTGGAGTCAATATCAAAAGGGTCAGTTTGGACATTGGAACTAATCAAATTGTCTGGGAACTGTATACCCTCGAAACTTGCCCCTTGAAAACATTAGCATTTAAACAATGCCACATACATATTCCAACACCTTTTTCATCAGGCATAGAAATATCTGGCTCAGGCCAGACTAGTACAATGGCTACAGGAGGCCAATGCAATCAACACCCACTCAAACCTTAAGTAGGTTAAGATCAGTGGAAAAAAAAACCTAAAAACCTAAAACTGCTGCATTTTTCAAAATCAAAAAGTCCACCAATGAGAAGAATCGACTTCAGCAGGGGAGGCGGACTGGATAATCTGGGTATAAAAAAAGGGTTTCTGACGTAGTGAAGAAAGAAGTGATGATTTTCCATGCCCTCGTCATTCAACAACCACAACCAGCAAGCCTCTCGACACTGAAGGAAAACCAGTGTCTGAAGACACCGAAGATAGAAGAAACAACCACCAGACTGCGGAAGGCACAGTAGTGAGTATAACCTCTGGTCCCCAGAACTCCCAACTCAGTTAGGCCAGGAAAGGTGGGAGGTTGGGCATTGTACTGCTAAACTGGTGTAAAGATTTTATTTGGGTCCGTTTTAGTGGGATTTAGGGGGATTGTTTTGTTGGTGTATTGCTGTTTGTTGAGTTACACCTTGTCAAATAAATTGGAAGCCTAAAGTTCCTCGTGGAATCACCTTGTCTCAGTTCTATTGTATTACATCTCCTGATCGTGAGTCTTATGTCAGAACCGTGTAAGGGAAGCTAGGAGCGCCTCGAAAATGCTCAACTGTGTGTCACAGGCTAGGGAAGAAGGGGTTAGGAGTGTTTGACACTCACAGGTGCCTCACAGGCTAGGCATAAGCTGTGGGGACGCACGAGTCTCAAAACCCCCTTCATAAGCTGTGGACACAGTCTCTCCAGGGGTGCTCTTGCAGCACTCAGGATACCTCACAGGCCAGGCATAAGCTGTGAGGGCAGAAGTCCAGAGAGAGACACCCAAGGCACAATAACAACCCTGTGAAAACCCCTTACACCAGTGATTTCACACAGCCGAAGCCCGAGGAAGAGAGATAAGGGGAGAACCTGCCTCACATAACGAGGTCATTAATCAGCCCGAGCTGACAAAAACCGAACATGCAGTTCCTGAGGTATCAGGGGAATTCTATTGGGTTAAAGAAACCTATATGTAATCAATAATCATTATGATTGGATTGTGTCCAGCTGAAGTGGGCTGAGTAACTGTAAAGAACTATTGTAAAACATATAAATATCGATGAGTTTCTTTGTTCGGCGGAGAGAAGTGCCTGGATCCAGTCCTGAGGCTTCCTCCCCGCTAGCGTAAATAAAGGCCGCATTGGCGTTGGAACCGACTCTGAGTGTTGAGTGATTCTTCTGAGAAAACATTCATGCTAACACCCATCTTTTTGGCGCAGATCAAGGCTCCACCCCCAAAACTACAGAACATGGTAGGCTGCACCAAAATGAAGAAATAAAAGGAGAAATTGGAACTTTTTTGGGGGGCATAAATGGGCCCCCTAAAAATGGGTGTCACTCTTCAAGAACGCCAAAAAAAAAGTTTTGGGGAAAATTGAGCCTCGTGAAAGTAAATTAGCATGAAATATAAAAACAGATAGTAAGAATTTCTACAGGTACATAAAAAGGAAAAAAGAGTGGCGAAAGTAAATGTTGGTTCCCTAGAGGATGAGACTGGAGAATTAATAATGGAGAACAGGGAAATGGCAGAGACGTTGAACAAATATTTTGCATCAGTCTTCATGGTAGAAGACACTCCCAATAGTGGATAATCAAAGAGCTATAGGGAGGCAGGAAATTAATAAAATCACTGTCACTAATGAAGTTATTGTGCTCCTAACACAGATGCGACTGCACGCAGGGAGGTTAAAGTAACAATGACCTCAGTCTTTATTAAGACACTCCAGAGTGAGGAACAGGCCTTAGAGGCTGGCTTATATACAGTGCTCCCAAGGGATGTTGGGATCCCTTGAGACTTCAAGGGATGCGCTCCCTGGTGGCAGAACATGGGAGTGCATGCTTTACAGATACACAACACCACTCCCCCCCCAAAGTCAAAGTGAACACTAATTACAAAGTGAGGCGGTCGGGAGCCTTTCTTTCCCTGGTGGACCGCCTCGGTAAAAATGTCTGTTCTGGTGTGTTGGCTGTGCCCTCGCTGGGCTGGCATGTTGTTGGCACTGCAGGGCTGCCGGGTGAGCCTGGCCTTGCTGGGTTGTTGGGCGTGATGGGTTCGATTTCCTGGTCCAGCGTGGTGTCGTTGATCCTTTGGGTGTGTGTTGTCTGCTGTGGGTTGTTCAGGGCAGTCTGTGAAACGCAGCCTCATTTGGTCCAGGTGCTTTCTGCAAATTTGTCCATTGTCTAGTTTGACTACAAACACCCTACTCCCTTCTTTAGCTATCACCGTGCCCGCGATCCACTTGGGACCATGTCCATAGTTTAGCACGTACACAGGGTCCTTCAGATCAATTTCCCGTGATACAGTGGCGCGACCATCGTTTATATTTTGTTGCTGCTATCTGCTCTCTACCTGCTCATGCAGGTTGGGGTGAACCAGCGAGAGTCTGGTTTTAAGTGTCCTTTTCATGAGTAGCTCAGCCGGGGGCACCCCTGTGAGTGAGTGGGGTATCGTGTGGTAGCTGAGCAGTACTCGGGACAGGTGGGTTTGGAGTGAGCCTTCTGTGACTCGTTTAAGGCTCTGTTTGATTGTTTGTACTGCCCGCTCTGTCTGCCCATTGGAGGCTGGTTTAAACGGGGCCGAGGTGACATGTTTGATCCCATTGCGGGTCATGAATTCTTTAAATTCGGCACTGGTGAAACATGGCCTGTTGTCACTGACCAGTATGTCAGGCAGGCCGTGGGTGCCAAACATGGCCCTCAGGCTTTCAATGGTGGCGGTGGCGGTGCTTCCCGACATTATTTCACATTCAATCCATTTTGAAAAAGCATCCACCACCACCAGGAACATTTTACCAAGAAACGGGCCCACATAGTCGACATGGATCCTCGACCATGGTCTGGAGGGCCAGGACCACAAACTTAGTGGTGCCTCTCTGGGCGCGTTGCTCAACTGAGCACATACGCTACATTGCCGTACACAGGACTCTAAATCAGAGTTGATACCAGGTCACCACACGTGGGATCTGGCTATCGCTTTCATCATTACTATACCCGGGTGTATGCTGTGGAGATCCGAGATGAACGTCTCCCTGCCCTTTTTGGGTAGCACTACACGGTTACCCCACAACAGGCAGTCTGCCTGAATGGACAGTTCGTCCTTTCGCTGCTGGAATGGCTTGATTACTCTTGCATTTCAACGGGGATGCTGGCCCAGCTCCCATGCAGTGCACAGTTTTTTACTAGGGACAGCAGAGGATCTTGGCTGGTCCATGTCCTAATCTGGCAGGCCGTGAGAGGTGATTTATCATTTTCAAGCACTTCCATGACCATCACCAAGTCTGCGGACTGCACCACCATCAACAAGTTTGCAGGCTGCGCCATTTCCACCCCCGTGGTGGGCAATGGTAGCCGACTGAGAGCATCCGCACAGTTCTCGATGCCTGGCCTGTGGCGGATGGTATAGTTATACACTGATAGCGCGAGTGCCCACCTTTGTATGTGGGCTGAGGCATTGGTATTTATCCCCTTGTTTTCAGCGAACAGGGATATGAGGGGCTTGTGATCGGTTTCCAGCTCAAATTTGAGGTCAAACAGGTACAGATGCATTTTCTTTACCCCGAACACACACGCTAATGCCTCTTTCTCAATCAAACGGGTCCTTTTCAAATGACAGGCAGTAGCTAGTGGAGTGCCGCAGAACTCAGTGCTGGGACCCTAGCACTTTACAATGTACATTAACGATTTAGATGAAGAAATAGAGTGTAATATCTTCAAGTTTGCAGATGACACTAAACTGGGAGGAGGACGCTAAAACTGCAGGATGACTTGGACAGGTTAGGTGAGTGGGCAAATACATGTCAGATGCAGTATAATGTGGATAAATGTGAGGTTATCCATTTTGGGGGCAAAATCACGAAGGCAGAATATTATCTGAATGATGGCAGACTAGGAAAAGGAGAGGTGCAACGAGACCTGGGTGTCATGGTTCATCAGTCACTGAAAGTGGGCACGCAGGTACAGCAGGCGGTAAAGAAGGCGAATGGTATGTTGGCCTTCATAGCTAAGGGAGTTGAATATAGAAGCAGGGAGGTCTTAATGCAGCTGTACAGGGCCTTGGTGAGGCCTCACCTGGAATATTGTGTTCAGTTTTGGTCTCCTAGTCAGAGGAAGGACGTTCTTGCTATTGAGGGAGTGCAGCGAAGGTTCACCAGAGTGATTCCAGGGATGGCTGGACTGACATATGAGGAGAGACTGGCTCGACTGGGTCTGTATTCACTGGAGTTTAGAAGGATGAGAGGGGATCTCATAGAAATGTATAAGATTCTGACGTGACTGGACAGGATAGATGCGGGAAGAATGTTCCCGATGTTGGGGAAGTCCAGAACCAGGGGACATAGTCTTAGGATAAGGGGTATGCCATTTAGGACTGAGATAAGGAGAAACTTCTTCATTCAGAGAGTTGTTAACCTGTGGAATTCCCTGCCGCAGAGAGTTGTTGATGCCAGTTCACTGGATATATTCAAGAGGGAGTTAGATATGGCACTTATGATTAAGGGAATCAAGGGGTATGGAGACAAAGCAGGAAAGGGGTACTGAAGGAATGATCAGCCATGATCTTATTGAATGGCGGTGCAGGCTCGAAGGGCCGAATGGCCTACTCCTTCATCTATTTTCTATGTTTCTATGTATCTATGCTGTAGGCCCTCTCGGCCTTAGACAAGCTCCTGGAGGCATAGGCGACAGGTTGCAACTTCCCTGCAACGTTCGCTTGTTGTAATACACACCTGACTCCCTACATGCTAGTACGTCTTTTACATGGGTTATACAATACAAGCAGCTTGTTGGAGCATAAAATGTTTCTGGCTTTCTCAAAAGCAATTACTTGTTTTTTTTCCACATACCCAGTTCTCACCTTTACGTAATAACACATGTATGGGCTCTAAGAGAGTGCTTAACCCGGTAGGAAATTTCCAAAAAATTGAGGAGTCCCACGAACGACCGCAGCTCCGTGATGTTCTGTGGCCTGGGCGCATTCCTGATAGCCTCTGTCTTGGCGTCTGTGGGCCGAATGCCGTCTGCCGCGATCTTTCTCCCCAAAAACTCCACTTCTGTTGCCATGAAGATGCAATTCGATCTCTTCAGCTGCAGCCCTACACGATCCAGTCTCTCGAGGACCTCTTCCAGGTTTTGTAGGTGCTCGACGGTGTCCCAACCCATGAACAATATATCGTCCTGAAAAACCACCGTACGTGGTACCGACTTGAGTAGGCTCTCCATGTTTCTCTAGAAGATCGCTGCAGCCGACCGAATTCCAAACAGGCATCTGTTGTAGATGAACAGTCCCTTGTGCGTGTTGATGCAGGTGAGGCCCTACGAAGACTCCTCCAGCTCCTGCGTCATGCAGGCCGTAGTCAGGTCGAGCTTGGTGAACATCTTGCCTCCTGCCAGCGTCGCAAATAGGTCGCTTGCCTTCGGTAGCGGGTATTGGTCCAGTCGTGAGAAACGATTAATAGTTACTTTATAATCGCCGCAAATTCTGACCGTGCCATCGCTTTTAACTACTGGAGCAATCGGGCTGGCCCACTCGCTGAATTCCACTGGGGAGATGATGCCCTCACGTATTAGCCTGTCCAGCTCGATTTCCACTCTCGCCCTCATCGTGTGAGGTACTGCTCGCACCTTGTGGTGAATGGGTCGTGCCTCTGGGACCAAGTGGATCTGCACCTTTCCCCCGGAAAAGTTTCCAATGCCTGGCTCAAAAAGGGAAGGAAATTTGTTCAGAACCTGGGTACATGAGGCCTCATCGACATGTGATAGTGCTCGGATGTCATCCCAGTTCCAGCGGATTTTGCCCAGCCAGCTCCTTCCAAGCAGTGTGGGGCCATCGCCCGGGACAATCCAGAGTGACAGTTCATGCACTGTGCCCTTGTAGGTGACCTTGACCATTGTGCTGCCCAGGACAGTGATGATCTCTTTGGTGTACATTCTCAGTTTCATGTGGATGGGGCTCAGGGCTGGTCTGAGTGCCTTTTTGCACCACAGTCTCTCAAACATCTTTTTACTCATGATGGATTGGCTAGCGCCAGTGTCCAGTTCCATGGTTACAGGTAAGCCATTCAATTTTACATCTAGCATTATAGGTAGACATTTCGTTGAAAATGTGTGCACCCCATGTACTTCAGCATCAGCCTCCTCTCTCTGAGGCTCAAAATTGCTTTGATCCACCATGGACCGATCTTGCTCTGCCACGTTGTGGTTAGCAGGTTTTGCAGAGCTTGCAGCTCATCTGCAAGCTTGTTGGAGATGCCCCATTGTTCCACAGCTCTTGCAAACATACCCTTTGACGCAGCATGAATAGGCTGAATGGAAGCCTCCACAATGCCAACAAGGTGTGAATTGCCTTGCATTCATCCTTTGTTGCGAACTCTGAGTCATCTGGGTCACCTGAGGCCTGCTAGCAGTTGCAGACTCATGGGTTCTGCCCTGTACATTTCTGCTCGCAAACACAGTTCCAGTTAATTTATGAACATTGCTAGCACTTGTGTGCTGAGAGATTTGTTTGGTGTTATCACTGGTGGACATAAATGCCTGTGCTATCGCAATGGTCTTACTGAGGGCCGGTGTCTCTCCAGTAAAAAATTTTCGTAGGTTGGTCTCGTGGCCAATGCCCAGTAAAAAAAAAGTCTCTGAGCATCTGTTCCAGGTAGTCATCAAACTCACATTGTCCTGCAAGTTGCCTTAGCTCGGCGACATAGCTCGCCACTTCCTGACTTTCAGATCGCTGGCACGTGCAGAACCGATACCCCCTCGGTTTAAGATGCTCCTGAACCAGTATACACAGCTCCTCATATGACTTATCTGTGGGTTTCACCAGAGCCAGAAGATTCTTCATGAGGCTGTAGGTCGGTGCCCCGCAGACCGTGAGGAGGACCGCTCTCCTTTTTGCAGAGCTTCCTTCTCCATCCAGCTCGTTGGCTACAAAGTACTGGTCTAGACATTTGACATCTGCTTCCCAGTCCTCACCCTCCGAGAACTTCTCCAGGATGCCCACAATTTGCTGCATCTTTGCGTTGGATTCGCATACTCGCCGCCAGTTATTGTGTTCCGAATACAGATGAGACTGTACACAGGGAGGTTAAAGTAACAGTGACCTCAGTCTTTATTAAGACACTCCAGAGTGAGGAACTGGCCTTAGGAGCCGGCTTATAGACAGTGCTCCCAAGGGATGCTGGGATCCCTTCGGACTTCAGGGGATGCACTCCCTGGTGGTGGAACATGGGAGTGCATGCTTTACAGATACACAATAGAAGTAGTACTCAGTAAATTAATTGGACTAAAGGTGGACAAGTCCCCTGGACCTGATGACTTATATTCTAGGGTCTTAAAAGAAGTGGCTGCATAGATCGTGGATGCATTGGTTGTAATCTACCAAAATTCCCTGGTTTCTGGGGTGGTCCCAGCGGATTGAAAAAACGCAAATGTAACACCCTTATTTAAAAAAGGAGGCAGACAAGAAGTAGGAAACTAGACCAGTTAGCCTAACATCTGTCTTTGGAAAATGCTGGAATCCATTATTAAGGAGGGCAGAGAAACCCAAGGCAAAAACCAAAAAAGGCCACTGTACAGCAAAATTCTAAAGGGTCAAAGTGTAATAAAAAGGCAAGCATGAAAGCTCGGTGCCTCAATGCAAGGAGTATTTGGAACCCAGGAGCGGGCTCTGAGCTAGTTAGAGTGGGTGAGAGCTCAGATGAACAGGACCCCAAGAAAGAATGCAAAAGGCAGGAGGCAACAGAGCAGAGTAGCACTGGGGTAAGTGTAAACCACAAGGTGATAGGAAGGGACAATATATATGAAAATAAAGGGGCTGCAGGAGGGGTCAAAATTAAAAATCATGGTTTAAAAACTAGTCTTAAAACACTCTACCTAAATGCATGCAGCATTCGAAATAAATTAAATGAGTTGACGGCACAAATCATTACAAATGGGTATGATTTGATGGCCATTACAGAAACGTGCTTGCAGGGTGGCCAAGACTGGGAATTAAACATACAGAGGTATTTGACAATTTCGGAAAGATAGACAAGAAGGGAAAAGAGGTGGGGTAGCTCTGTTAATAAAGGATGATATCATGGCAGTTGTGAGAGACGATATTGGCTCGAATGAACAAAATGTTGAATCATTGTGGGTGGAGATTAGAGATAGTAAGGGGAAAAAGTCACTGGTGGGCACAGTTTATAGGCCCCCAAATAATAACTACACGGTGGCGCGGGCAATAATCAAGGGAATGATGGAGGCATGTGAAAAAGGAACGGCAGTAATCATGGGGGATTTTAACCTACATATCGATTGGTCAAATCAAATCGCACGGGGTAGCCTGGAGGAGGAATTCATAGAATGCATACGGATTGTTTCTTGGAACAGTATGTCACAGAACCTACAAGGGAGCAAGCTATCTTAGATCTGGTCCTGTGTAATGAGACAGGAATAATAAACGATCTCCTAGTAAAAGATCCTCTCAGAATGAGTGATCACAGTATGGTTGAATTTGTAATACAGATTGAGGGTGAGGAAGTACTGTCTCAAACGAGCGTACTATGCTTAAACAAAGGAGACTACAGTGGGATGAGGGCAGAGTTGGCTAAAGTAGACTGGAAACACAGACTAAACAGTGGCACAATTGAGGAACAGTGGAGGACTTTTAAGGAGCTCCTTCATCGTGCTCAACAAAAATATATTCCAATAAAAAAGAAGGGCGGTAAGAGAAGGGTTAACCAGCCATGGATAACCAAGGAAATAAAGGAGAGTATCAAATTAAAAACCAACACGTATAAGGTCGCCAAGGTTAGTGGGAAACTAGAAGATTGGGAACATTTTAAATGACAGCAAAGAACGACGAAGAAAGCAATAAAGAAAGGAAAGATAGATTACGAAAGTAAACTTGCGCAAAAAATAAAAACAGATAGTAAAAGCTTTTACCGATATATAAATCAGAAAAGAGTGACTAAAGTGAATGTTGGTCCTTCAGAAGATGAGAAGGGGGATTTAATAATGGGAAATGTGGAAATGGCTGAGACCTTAAACAATTATTTTGCTACGGTCTTCACAGTGGAAGACACAAAAACCATGCCAAAAATTGCTGGTCACAGGAATGTGGGAAGGGAGGACCTTGAGATAATCACTATTACTAGGGGGGGTAGTGCTGGACAGGCTAATGGGACTCAAGGTAGACAAGTCCCCTGGTCCTGATGAAATGCATCCCAGGGTATTAAAAGAGATGGCGGAAGTTATAGCAGATGCATTCGTTATAATCTACCAAAATTCTCTGGACTCTGGGGAGGTACCAGCGGATTGGAAAGCAGCTAACGTAAAGCCTCTGTTTAAAAAAGGGGGCAGACAAAAAGCAGGTAACTGTAGGCCGGTTAGTTTAACATCTGTAGTGGGGAAAATGCTTGAAGCTATCATTAAGGAAGAAATAGCGGGACATCTAGATTGGAATAGTGCAATCAAGCAGATGCAACATGGATTCATGAAGGGGAAATCATGTTTAACTAATTTACTGGAATTCTTTGAGGATATGATGAGCATGGTGAATAGAGGTGTACCGATGGATGTGGTGTATTTAGATTTCCAAAAGGCATTCGATAAGGTGCCACACAGAAGGTTACTGCAGAAGATAAAGGTACGCGGAGTCACAGGAAATGTATTAGCATGGATCGAGAATTGGCTGGCTAACAGAAAGCAGAGAGTAGGGATAAATGGGTCATTTTTGGGCTGGAAATCGGTGGTTAGTGGTGTGCCACAGGGATCGGTGCTGGGACCACAACTGATTACAATATACATAGATGGCCTGGAAGAGGGGACAGAGTGTAGTGTAACAACATTTGCAGATGACACAAAGATTAGTGGGAAAGCGAGTTGTGTAGAGGACACAGAGAGGCTGCAAAGAGATTTGGATAGGTTAAGCGCATGGGCTAAGGTTTGGCAGATGGAATACAATGTCGGAAAATGTGAGGTCATCCACCTTGGAAAAAAAACAGTAAAAGGGAATATTATTTGAATGGGGACAAATTACAACATGCTGCAGTGCAGAGGGATCTAGGGGTCCTTGTGCATGAATCCCAAAAAGTTAGTTTTCAGGTGCAGCAGGTAATCAGGAAGGCGAATGGAATGTTGGCCTTCATTGCGAGAGGGATGGAGTACAAAAGCAGGGAGGTCCTGCTACAACTGTATAGGGTATTGGTGAGGCCGCACCTGGAGTACTGCGTGCAGTTTTGGTCACCTCACTTAAGGAAGGATATACTAGCTTTGGAGTGGGTACAGAGACGATTCACTTGGCTGATTCTGGAGATGAGGGGGTTACCTTATGATGATAGATTGAGTAGACTGGGTCTTTACTCGCTGGAGTTCAGAAGAATGAGGGGTGATCTTATAGAAACATTTAAAATAATGAAAGTTTTGACAAGATAGAGGCAGAGAGGTTGTTTCCACTGGTCGGGGCGACTAGAACTAGGGGGCACAGCCTCAAAATACGGTGGAGCCAATTTAAAACCGAGTTGAGAAGGAATTTCTTCTCCCAGAGGGTTGTGAATCTGTGGAATTCTCTGCCCAAGGAAGCAGTTGAGGCTAGCTCATTAAATGTATTCAAATCACAGATAGATAGATTTTTAACTAATAAGGGAATTAAGCGTTACGGGGAGCGAGCGGGTAAGTGGAGCTGAGTCCACGGCCAGATCAGCCATGATCTTGTTGAGTGGCGGATCAGGCTCTAGGGGCTAGATGGCCTACTCCTGTTCCGAATCCTTATGTTCTTATGGAAGCAGTAGCGGGCATTTGGAAAAACATAATTCAATCAAGCAGAGTCAGCATGGTATTATGAAAGGGAAATCATGTTCAACAAATTTGCTGGAGTTCTTTGAGGATGTAACGATCAGGGTGGATAAGGGGGAACCAGTGGATGTGGTGTATTTGGATTTCCAGAAGGTATTGTGTAAGGTACCACATAAAAGGTTACTGCACAAGATAAAAATTCACGGGATTGGAGGTCATATATTTAGCATGGATAGAGGATTAGCTAACTAACAGAAAACTGAGTCAGGATAAATGGGTCATTTTCCAGTTAGCAAACAGTGACTAGTGTGGTGCCGCAGGGATCGGTGTTGGGTCCTCAACTATTTATAATCTATATTAATGACTTGGATAAAGGGACCGAATATAATGTTGCCAAGTTTGCTGATGAAACAAAGATGGGTGGGAAAGAAAAATGTGAGGATGACACAAAATATCTGCAAAGGGATATAGACAGGCTAAGTGAGTGGTCAAAATTTTGGCAGATGGAGTATAATGTGGGAAAATGTGAGGTTATCCACTTTGGCGGAAAAAAATAGAAAAGCAAATTATACTTGAAATGGAGAAAAATTGCAAAGTGCTGCAGTACAGAGGGACCTGGGGGTCCTTGTGCATGAAAGACAAAAAGTTAGTATTATATATGTAGGCACTCTGTTACTGACTCCACGAGGCAGGGGTATGTTACTTAAATTGTGATGACTGTAGTCCTTTATTGCAGCTCCCAAAGTGAGGACACCAAGAGGTGAGCTCCCCTTTATACTGGGTTACCTGCACTGTGCAGGTGACCCTTAGGTCTCCAGCAGCAGCATCCTCTGGTGTGCAGGTAATGTGTATACAGGGTGAAGGTACATTCAGTGTTACAGTACATCATAACATTGTAGGCATGCATATATAATAGTTAGTATGCAGGTATAGCAAGTAATCAAGAAGGCAACTGGAAT
Source organism: Pristiophorus japonicus (assembly GCF_044704955.1). Lineage (NCBI taxonomy): Eukaryota > Metazoa > Chordata > Chondrichthyes > Pristiophoridae > Pristiophorus > Pristiophorus japonicus. The sequence continues at coordinate 135,515,941 of NC_091981.1, read as the reverse complement.
GTTGGCCTTTAATGCAAGGGGGATAGTGTATAAAAGCAGAGAAGTCTTGCTACAACTGTACAGGTTATTGATGAGGTCATAACTAGAGTACTGCATACAGTTTTGGTCTCTGCATTTAAGGAATGATATACTTGCATTGGAGGCTATTCAGACATGGTTCACGAGGTTGATTCCAGAGATGAGGGTGTTGACTTATGAAGATAGGGTGAGTAGGTTGTTTTGATACACATTGGAGTTCTGAAAAATGAGAAGTGATCTTATCGAAACATATAAGATAATGAGGGGGCTCGACAAGGTGTATGCAGAGAGGATATGTCCACTCATAGGGGAAACTAAAACCAGGGGAAATAGTCTCAGAATAAGGGGCCGGCCATTTAAAACTAAGATGAGAAAGAATTTCTTCTCTCAGGGGGTTGTAAATCTATGGAATTTTCTGCCCTAGAGAGCTGTGGAGGCTGGGTCATTGAATATATTTCAGGCGGAGATAGACAGGTTTTTGAGCGATAAGGGAATAAAGGGTTATGGGGAGCGGGCAGGGAAGTAGAGCTGAGTCCATGATCAGATCAGCCATCATCTTATTAACTGGCAGAGCAGGTTCGAGGGGCCAGGTCGCCTACTCCTGCTCCTATTTCTTATGTTCTTATGACTTAATTCCCTGGGCAGACAGGTCAATAACCAGGGGGCCTAGATTTAAAGTAATGGATAGAAGTTCTAGAGGGGTGTTGAGGAGAAAAAATTTCACCCATAGGTGGTGGGGGTCTAGAACTCACTGCCTGAAAGGGTGGTAGAGGCAGAAACCCTCATCACATTTAAAAAGTACTTGAAGAGCCATAACCTACAAGGCTACGGACTAAAAGCTGGAAAGTGGGTCCGGCTCGATAGCTCATTATTGGCCAGCACAGATGGGCCGATTGGACTCCGTCTGTGCCATAAATTTTAATTATTCTATGAATCAATGTCAATATTTTTAATGGAAAAACCTTTTAAGCAGCATGTCAATCATTTTAACATAGAAAATCCCTGTTTCAACATTGTGTTCTGCTGTACTTGCAGCCCTTCCATCCCAGCCTCCCATGCACCATGGCTGAAGACCTCCCACCACTGATGGCATGTCCACTGGGTTTGCCCACCGTTTTGTTTTTTACCTGATTTTCAGGTAAATTTCCCCTGATAATCAGGTTTTAAAAACATATTTTCACTATTTAGAACCTCCCTGCCCATTTGCAATCTACCCCCTGCCGAGAGGCCACCTGGGGCTGACGCCATGGCCTGCCAAACCTGTTTGATTTCTCTTATGGTAAAAGTCAGTTCATGTTCACAGGGGTGGGAGGTAGTGACAGCAAGGGTAGGAAGTGGATAATCACTGGTGTCTGATACTCCATTCATTTATTGGTTTATTGATGTACCCCCCCAGCTCTATGAATTTCTTAAATCACTACTTCCCACGTCCCCATTTAATTTGCTGGTGCCCACGGCTGTATTAATTTATTAAGTCATTGATGCCTGCTACACCAATAGCTTTTTAATTCACTAATGTACTAATTGTGAAAAATGCCATGGAACATCTATTAGCACATATGCATGTACAGATAGATCCAGGAACGGAACTCTTATGCTGTTGCACATGGCAAGTAATGACCAAGTGTCGTCTTCAGGTGAAGGAGTATTAGAAAGCAAGGGATAATTGGAACAAGGTACACAGCCATAATCCATGTCATTTCAAAGACATATATTTTGAAGTATTTTTACATAATATTTCCTTTAGTTTAGGGGCAGTGAGTTGTAGAGATAGGGAGGGACGAGGCCATGGAAGGATTTAAACATAAGAATGAGAAATTAAAATTGGAAATGTTATGGACCGTGAGCCAATGAAAGTCAGCAAGGACAAGTGAGTGGGACTTGATGTAGTATAGGATACTGGCAGAAGAGTTCTGGATTTAAACACAAGGATGAAATTTTAGCTTTGAGGCAAGTTAGAAGGCAGAGACGTAGAGTTGATTAGAGCATACGAGTTTTTGTGTGGTACAGGCTAGACATAGAAGATGCAAAACTAAGGTGGTAAAATTCCACTACTGGAATAACAGCATATAAAGTTTACATAGGCTGTTTCCATTATGAATATAGACAGATGAATGCCATGCTTCCTGAGGTTGCTCGCCCATTTCCGGAGGATTCATTTTGGGCAATTAGCCTTGCCGACAGCCATCCTTAAGGAGGCCTGGAGGAGCACTTACTTTTTTGTTTGTGGCTGTTGCTTAGCCCCAGTGATCACTGACGATTCTTCAGCAAAGCAAGCCCAGCTAGTTTAGCAGAGGGAGCCGAAAACAGGCATTAGGTCCCTCATTTGCATATGTAGGGGGCCTAACACCTGTTTTAGGTGGCCATCAGTGATGCCTGAAAAATCGTCAGACCCAGAAATTGCCCGAGCTGAAAATGGGAGCAACAAGAACCAATTCTTCCCACTATAGGGGTGAAAATTCCCCTGTTCTGTGCCTCCTGTTAGCACCTCCAAGTGACGATGACGGTGCGCAAAACTGTTTCCGCCCGGGTTTGAGGGGGATGGGGGCAACCAGCTCCCGGTAATTGCATGGGAGTTAGAGGAGGCGCGAACAGGTTGGTGCCGCACCCCACTGGTAGCGCTCCAGGCTGCCATGCCTCCAGCAATGACATCATCATCATGCGCGCTGACCTCTTTTTTCCCCATGCTGACCCCTTTCTGCCTCGTGACGGAAATTGCCCAGCGCCGCACAAGATTGCCGCGAGCGATGTCAGCGCCAGCCTCACGAGTCGCAAACCAGGCTGACCTCTGCTCATGGGACGGAAGTTAAAGGAGAGATGCTGTGTACTGCTTGGCCCATTCCGCTTTGCTGTCGCTGGCTGTGGCCATGGCACCACACAGCCCTGGTGGCCCAGTAATGGCCTTGAAATGGTGGGGAGGATCATTGTAACACATCAATGCGACGCAGCTTCTCCACATAGCTCTGCCGAACCCACCCAATTAGCGCCCTCAAATCCACATCAAAGGGAAGTGGAGCGTGAGAGATTGTGCTCCACTTCCTGTGATGGGCAGTAACTGCAATTTCGTGGCCGGGACAGGACTTCCGTGCCATGCACATGAATTCTCACTTCCTCTCAGTTACCGCCCATTAGTTTAGAAATAATGGGGTGGAAATTCATCGCCGCCCAAAACGGATGTGTTTTCACCGCCGCTGTGGATGAGGTGGCCTCTTGCGTGAAATTCAGCTCTTGTTCATTTTTTTTCGAGCGGACCAGAAGTCAAAAATAATGGGAGCAATAGTGCAGTGGTGAGCACACTATAGGGGCGGAAGTGGAGCCGCTACTATCAGTCATCAGCATAACGCTGATGACATCATGACCTTGTGCGTCATCACGTCTCCCCCCTTCACTTAAAGGGGAGAGCCACTGCGAACTCTGCAATTCTTTTAGTTAGGTCCACTAGGCCACCAGGGAACATTCGAACCCGGGGGGCATAATTGTCGGGTTGACCTGGCAGTCGGCTGACAAAAAAAATAACATGGCGGCCACTTGTGCCCTCTCCCATTCAATGGCTGCCGCACAGCCATGTTGTGAACACAGTACACCGACAGAAAAAACTGTCGGGGTACTGTTCGCCGGCACGAAGATTTTTTCCCTGAATTTAGGTTGAGGTGCAGGAGATTGGCGGTGCGTGCTTAGGAAGGGTTGACAGCAGTGGGGTGGAATTGGGGACTGCCGGAAAAAGCACCAAGGAGAATTTCACAAGCGGCGGCCATTTGACTCCAAATCGGCGACCATTCGAGTCCACCACGTGGCCACCGCTTTCTGGTGGCAAGAGGCAATTTCGGGAGGCTGAATTTCATTCCCAACATACATTGATAACAAAAGGAATCCTGAAGACTCACTGCTCTCTTCACTGTTTATTCAGATGTGAGCTACAGCTTAATGTTGACCTCCGGGTGTTCTATTTAGCCAATAACATAGGTTACTTAAAAATGCTGGAAGACTATATTATCAGCAGACCAAAAAAATTAATATGTCAGAAAGTGCATTACTTAATTCCTTGTTGCAAGGGAGAGGGGAAAGGCCTAGAAATTTGGCCATGCCTATTTTTGAATATGCAAAATTGCAAACATCTTTTTCATCCATGGGTACTGAAAGCCAATTTTGTGGCTTTTACTAATATGACAAGCACACACTTCTGGCTCTTAAGGAGCTTGCTCTTCCTGCCCACGATATTGGAGGCTCAGGAGGCCATTTAGCCCCCACAAAACTGATATGTCCTTACTATACAGTATAGATGCACACAAGGCCCATATTTGAGAGAAGGTCACTCTGTGA